>NC_052489.1:11276214-11277122 GCF_009730915.1 Dioscorea cayenensis subsp. rotundata
AGGATCTCCTATTACTCCTCCTCGAGCTATTATCTAGCCTAAGATCTTAAGTGATGGATTTACTCTACTAAATACAAATAAAACTAAACACAAGATTTGCTAGCAAATTAGAGAGAACAAGCAATAAGCAAGCAAGAGAATCAATGAAGTGCAAAGGCCTATGGATGTGGATCCCCTTGAGGGGTTATCATGCAACATGGATGATGATTTAAAGATGCAAGGGTAAATTGGACCATGAGATTCCAAGATTAGAACAACCCCAATTTCTCGGCGATTGAACCCTAATCCCATACGAACATAGATAGGAATTTCTTCCAAATCTACATTCCTACGATTGCATTAAGTACAAGGAAATCTCGCTTAGGAATAAACCTACTCTTCTTCGGATTAAACCTACATGGAGGGCTACCAAACACCCGATTTCTCGGCGTGATGATACAAGTATCCCCTTCTAATCCATTCATGACCTAATACATGCGAGCAAGTCACATCTACATGCATCATTCATAAAAGAGCTACGGATTTCTCCTTGATGTAACACTTAGCATGAAAACAATGGATTAAATCTCAAAAAAAACCCAAGCATAGAATTAACAAGTAATCACCCAAAATACATGATAAAAACCCCCAAGGTTCACCAACACCCGGTGGCCTTGGGGGTCTAGTGTGTCATCATCTCATAACAAAGCATACAATCAAGCAAAACATGAAACAAAGACATAGTATGACACTCCCTAGATGAAATGGTGAAGGATGAGGCGAGAATATGCCGAATGACGCTTCCCCCGCCAAAGGAATGCCGAATGACGCTTCCTCTAGCCGCGGTTCTCCTTCCTTCAAGTCGTGATCGATCTCCCCTTTGAATGATGTTGCCTCCTTGCCTTGAGAGCCTTGGACCTTGGGCTTGA
>NC_052489.1:11278122-11295917 GCF_009730915.1 Dioscorea cayenensis subsp. rotundata
TCACACTTTGTGGGATTGCATGAAGGTTTAGGGACTCCAAGTGGTAAACCCTATTCCATAAAATAGATCTAACCCTTTGGTCTAGGCGAAGGACCCCTAGTCAAGATTAAGCCCCAGCACTAAGGATTACTTCAACACTTCACTCTGTTGCTTGCACAACTAAGCTCCACTGGAGTTTGTTTCTTAGCACTTCACTCTATCATGACCGCAAAGAACTCTTGGAATGTGGAGGTAGGATAAACCACATCGGAAGGGAGAGGGGATGTTCAGCTACCTCTCTACTCACCCTCTCAACCCTTTCCAACCTTACTTTTGAATAATCCTAATGGAGTGTTACTCATCCACAAGGATTACCAAGATGGATTCTCAACCCTAGTGTCACTCTAAGGGATACAACAAGCATTCAAGGATGGAACTCAATTAAACATTAAATTAAAGAAGCATAACAAGAGTCAATGAAACAAAAGTCATCCTAGGGTTTTACAAAGTCTAAGCACCCACTAGGGGTTTAGCTCTAAATGGAGTAATACACAATCAATAATGAAATCAAAAGTAAAGCATGCAATCCATTAGTAAAAACCCCCATTGTAGATGCATGCTCGATGGTCTTGTGGAGCCGCCTGCGTCTTCTCAAAGGGTTCCTTTATCAAGCCTAGGGCATACCTTGCCGAATTAATACCGACGAAATCTCCCCAATAACTCTCCTCCAAAGGAGCGCGATGTCCAAGGCCATGAGGACACGCTCCAAAAGACCTAGCCAAAGCCTCTCCAAACCCTAGCCGCGAGCGCCTCAAAGGTGGGAAAAAGATGGGGAAAAGATCCTTCAATAACTCTCAAAATGGGGAATTTATAAGGGCTAGAATCGGGCATCCACATCTGGGTGTGGAAATTCCACTGCGCCGTGTGAATTTCAAGTGTTCATTTCTGCCTTGATGCTGAGCGATGTACCCTACTGATAATTTGCTACATCATTTTGCTATAGTAACTGCTACAATACTTCACCGAAATGCTCCTGAATCCACTCTTTTTATCATGGCCACATGAATGGACACACATCCATGCAGTAGATCGTATCGCGTCTTCAATGAAATCACATTGACGAAGCTCTTACTAATTGTTTATGTAAAAAAATTGCATGTCATGATTCAAATCGAATAAAAAATTTAAAAAAAAGAAATTATTACACACAGTCTAATCATAATCGAATTGGGACAACAAATGGTTAAGATAAATAAATTTCATTATATTTGGATATATTCAAGATAAGTGCTGAGAAGACATTTTTGAGATAATTTAAAAATGTTTTAAATCACAAGATCAGTGAGAGCACGGATCTCAAGGCGATCTAAAAATATTTAAATCACAAGATCGGTGAGAGCCTGCGGATCTCGAGGCGATCTAAAAATATTCAAATGATAAGATCAGCAGAGAGCACAAATCTCAGGGGTGATCTAAAAATATTTAAATCACAAGATCGGTGGAGCACGGATCTCAAGGCGATCTAAAAATATTTAAATCACAAGATCGGTAGGGAGCACGGATCTCAGGGCGATCTAAAATATTTAAATCACAAAGATCGGTAGAGAGCATAGATCTCGAGATGATCCTAAAAATATTCAAATCACAAGATCAGCCGAGAGCACAGATCTCGAGGCAAAAATGCCAAATTACAAAATTGCCTTTGAGAACATATCTCGAGCCATTAATGCAAAAATACAATATATATATATATATACACATATCCTTGAGGACATATCTCGAGGTAAAATGAAAAATTTAAAAAGAGAAAAATTTTTTAAAGAAAAATTGCCATTGAGAACATATCTACGTGGCATAAATGCAAAATTACATAATTGCCCTTGAGAGCATATCTCGAGGGCATAAATGCAAATTATAAAATTGCCTTTGAGAGCACATATCTCGAGGGCAATCGCGAGATCTTAGGATAGCCAAACATATATCCCGAGGCAATCCTGAATTTCATAAAGCCTGAAAACAGATCTCGAGGCGATTTGAGAAAGTACAAATACCGAGACATCCAAATACATATCTCGAGAGCAAATTGGATTTCATAAATAAATAATGATAATAATAATTATAATAATAGTAATAAAAAAATAATTAACAATAAAAAAATAAAAAAATAAAAATTAATTATTAATTTAAAAATTAATTTTAAAAAAATTAATTTAAAAATTAAATTAAAATTAAAAATTAAAACATAATAAGAATAAATAAAAAAATAATAATAATAAAAAAATATAAAAATAAAAAGATACAAAAAAATAAAAATTAAATAAATAATTAATTAAAATATATACATATAATTTTTTTAAAAAATGTTAAAAAAAGAAAAATTTTTTGAATTTCAAATTTCAATTTGAAATTAATTAAAAATAATGATAATAATAAAAATAAAAACAAAAATAAGGAAAAAAATAAAAATATATATAAAAATATAAAAAAATAATAAATAAAAGATAAAAATAAATAAATAAATAATAATAATGATAAAAATTTTTCTTAATTAATTATTAATTAATTAATTAATTAAAATTTATACATATAAATTTAAATTTTATTGAAAATCTTATCCTATTTCAATCCACTGCACGGGTTTGATCTCTATCGGGATTTCACGGGAGGTTAGGGTAAGAAACGAGATGATCTCGGGGATAATGATAAGAAGGAAAAAGAAATTTCTTTTTAAAAGGGGAAAAGATTTGGAAAAAAAGAGGGAGGAGAAGAATTAGAGAAGACAAAAAGAAGAGGTATATTTCTCTTCCTCTCCGGTATTCATAGGTACATATATATAAAAATTAGCTGTACTTGTCATCGCTATCGCCTTTTGCCGCTATTTACCACCGCGCATGCTTGATGTCGAGATAATGCCGCCAAGCATGCCGTTGCACCGCTCATTGCCGTTACCACTGCTCACCGTCGGGGTATGCTTGCACGGCGAGATAATGCCGCCAAGCATGCCTTCCTTCAAGCACGCCTGCCGCCTCCTAGCTCCTCTACTTCTCTCGTTCTTTTTTTTCTCGTTGTCCGCCTTGGATCCTGTGTGAGGTTGTGGGAACAAGAGGAGACTTATCGATCTTGCACTGTTGGTTTTATTAGCAAATCATGGCAAATCAAATACACCACCCGTCTGCCATTCAAAAGGTTGTGGGCGCTTCACAACCGGAAATTATGTTAATGGGGTACTGCAGAATCCTTTGATGCAGCCGTACAAGGCAACCTGTGACTTTTCAATGGTGCCGATGGTCTCACCTGTCTTTGCTCATGCATCTCCAGAGAAGGGTTTTGCTAGCTTTGCCATAGACTTTCTCATGGATGGTGCATCTGTTGCTGTTTCGAAGACAGCGACAGCTCCTGTTGAACATGTGAAGCTTCTTAGCTAGAATCAGGATGAAATGATCAAGGCCGGTCGTCTTTCTGAGCCTCACAAGAAAATCTCAGATTGCTTTGCTTGCACGATCAAGGATAAAACTCTGAAATCTGATGGTATTGCTGGTCTGTACCATGGTTTCAACATCTCATGTGTTGGAATCATGGTTTATCGTGGTCTCTACTTCGGAATGTATGATTCTCTGAAGCCAATGCTTCTGACCGGAAGCTCTCGAGAATAGTTTTCTTCGCGAGCTTTGACTTCGAGTCGGGTGGTCACGAACAAAAGCAAGGCTAGCATCATATCCTATTGACATGGTTTTTGCGGAAGAATGATGATAACCTCTCGGTGAAGCTATGAAGTATAAGAGCTCTTTTTATGCATTCTCTCAAATCTTGAAGAATGAAGGAGCAAAAAGCTTTTTGTTCAAGGGTGCGGGAGCAAACATTCTCGAACCATTGGCGGTGCTTTGTGTGCTTGCCGATTCACGACAAACTACAGTGATTATCTTCGACAAGAAGTATGGCTCTTCTTGAGTGCCTATGTTTCAGGCTGATTCCAATAGATGGCGATAAAAACCAAATACCCGAATTTTATATTCAAAATCGTGTGCTCGTTTATTTAGCTAATAACGCCCAATATGCATTCCATCCTTTTTTATGTTAAAAGAGTTAGGCAAAGTGTTATGTTCTTGGCATAATTTTGAGGCAACAATAAGTAGACTGCTAATATTCAGTAGCCTTTGATTTAAAAAAAAAATCCAACCATGCAAGCATAAGAAAAAAATGAAAAGGAAATGAAGTGATAAATGATGAGGCGTACGCATGAAAAATTCACGAGAGATCATACGCAGGAAAGAAAAGAGAAGCATGCATGCAAGTACGTACCCAATTAATGTAAACTCTAGAAAGACTTTTGAGTTGAAACATTGAATATATATGGCCTAGCAAGGATACATGTATAGCATATGGAGGGATTCACCATTATAAAAAAACATGCTATTTATTGTGTCCATGACATGATAAGAAGCATACATACTTGACATAAAAAGAAAAGGAAAGGAAAAATTAAAAATAAAATAAAAATAAAAAATAATAATAATAAAAAAATCCTCACAATTATCAAGAGCATGGAGTTATTTCAATGGAAAGAATGAGAAGCATGTCATGCATACGGGCATAAAAAGTTTGCATACACATTCATAAAAAGTTGAGAAAAGCATGCATATGGCAATAAAAAAATATATAAATAATAAAAATAATAATAAGAAGAAGAAGCATGCATACGAACGCATGAGCATGAGCATTAATCTCATGCATGCATATGTGTAAAAATTAAAAAAATAGAGGCATGCATACGTGCAAGAGAAAAAGAGAGGGCATGGAATTAAAAAGAAATAATGATAATAAGAGAATGAGAAAGCATGCATGAGATGAAAAGTAAAAAAAATATATAAAAGAATGGATGAGAAAACATGCATATATGCAATAAAGTAATGAGAAGCATGCAAATATATATATATATATATATATATATATATATATATATATATATATATATGTAAAAAAAAAAGAAAAGAAGAAGAAGCACATGGCTCACTGAAATTAGAAACATGCAGAAAATGCCCCAAGTGTCATACACATGGGTATATACACCTATCCCCAAATATATATATATATATATATATATACACGCAAATAAATATTTTTTTATGATAATTGTGGATTGAAATAGAACTAAATAAATAAATCTAGAGATGGTAGCATGCTGCTAATCTTAAAGCAACAACCAGGGTGTTTGTCTCAAGATAGTGGTTAAATTTATCTCAAGGGGACAATGAGATATATAACGCGATCTAGAGATGATAGCATGCTGCTAATCTTAAAGCAACAACTAGGGTGCTTGTCTCAAGACAGTGGTTAAATTTATCTCAAGGCGACAATGAGATATATAACGATGATAATGCATAGGCAGTGGTGGCCTATTCATTTCACGATAGTAACCAAAATTATTATTAAAAAAAAGAGACGGCAATGAAATATACGTCTCAAAATGGCAACGCGGCAGGCAACGTGGTGGCAAGGCATAGGCCGCGGCAACGATATATATATATATATATATATATATATATATATATATATATATATATGTATAAAGTCATTTATATCAACATATAAGTGATGTAATCAATATGTTTATATAATAAAAATAACAAAAATTTATAATTTGCAAATTCTTTTGTCTCTTGTACTTTTGCCCTTAATCGGAGGTTCCTAAGATTTTTTTTAATCTGGGGTAATTAATAATAGGGGCTTGCCCCTATTAGGAATGAAAGAACCCACACAAAACAAATACGACATTTGTGCTTCGATATATTGTCTGGTGTCTTTTTATGATGCCGACGACATTTTCGATCCCACACTAATGTTTACAAAAGTCGAACATGTGAGTGTGATCGCCTTTTGTGGCCCTCCACTTTGTGTATTTTTTTAACACAATGGAGATTGGCACACACCCACATGTCTTTGAGCACAACTCGTGTCTTCACTTTTGTTCAACCCAAGAACTTCATCAACAATTGCATCCACGATCTACTTTTGCTTTCTTTTATTCAACTTTGTCTCCACAACCCTATATGCACAAAAGACCACAAACACACATGCATAAGCGATAAAATCTAATAAAAGTGATGCTCAATGTAAGAAAAGAATACTTTGTATTACTTATACACAAACACTTATCAACCATCTTTTTCCATAGAAATCTCACTCTTTCACCCGGCCGTGTGGACACAATGTTTTTGTTCTTTTTCCCTTTTTTTTAGTAATTTAGAGCACTCCTTGAATTTGTAGGCGAGACAACGAGTAAAGAGGAAGTAAGGAAGCTTCTTGGCCCCATGGAATACGACCCCTATGTCACTCACAGGGTATTATTTGACGACTCCATGCACTTGCGGGAGTCACACCAAGTTTTTGGCACCATTGCCGGGGACCCACAAGGAATACTCGGAACACATAGAGCTTGTTGATTTAGCCATTTTCTTTTTTTTATTTGTTGCTCTTGTTTTGTTTTATTTATTTATTTTTATTTATTATTGCTGTATATACTATCTTGTTCATTGTTATCTCCACTATTGGTTTTGACTTTTGAGTGTTGATATTGTGCAAGGTACACATCTTATGCCATGCGTAAATCAAACGAACTTGATAGAGCCAAATAGTAAAATTGAGAGAACTTGCATCAAAGATAAAGGGAAGTAGTTGAGAGTTCTAGACAACAAGAGGTCCAAATTGAAGAAAGTGAACTGTCAGTAATGGCCAAACCAAGGAGGACTTTGTTGGACTATGAGAGGCCACAGTTCATCGGTGAAGAATTCAGTGTTCAAGCACTAACGGTCCCAACAAACAACTTTGAAATCAAAGCAAGTACAATTGGAATGGTTCAGAATTCTGTTAAGTTTGATGGGTTAGCCGATGAAGACCCTCATGCTCACTTGTCCTATTTCCTCCAAATCTGCTCTACTTTTAAGATCAATTCAGTCTCAGATGATGCTAGCTGCTGCTAATCTTAAATAATTGTGGATTGAAATAGAACTAAATAAATAAATAAATCTAGAGATGGTAGCATGCTGCTAATCTTAAAGCAACAACCAGGGTGTTTGTCTCAAGATAGTGGTTAAATTTATCTCAAGGGGACAATGAGATATATAACGCGATCTAGAGATGATAGCATGCTGCTAATCTTAAAGCAACAACCAGGGTGCTTGTCTCAAGACAGTTATTAAATTTATCTCAAGGCGACAATGAGATATATAACGATGATAATGCATAGGCAGTGGTGGCCTATTCATTTCACGATAGTAACCAAAATTATTATTAAAAAAAAGAGACGGCAATGAAATATACGTCTCAAAATGGCAACGCGGCAGGCAACGTGGTGGCAAGGCATAGGCCGCGGCAACGATATATATATATATATATATATGTATAAAGTCATTTATATCAACATATAAGTGATGTAATCAATATGTTTATATAATAAAATAACAAAATTTATAATTTGCAAATTCTTTTGTCTCTTGTACTTTTGCCCTTAATCGGAGGTTCCTAAGATTTTTAATCTGGGGTAATTAATAATAGGGGCTTGCCCCTATTAGGAATGAAAGAACCCACACAAAACAAATACGACATTTGTGCTTCGATATATTGTCTGGTGTCTTTTTATGATGCCAGACGCATATTTTCGATCCCACAAATTCTGGCACGCCCGGTGGGGACCCCATTCCTCCTCCCATCTTTGAGGCAAAAGTACAAGTAAAGGCATTGTTCCTACATCCTATGAAAGAAATCTAATCATGTTTCTTTTTGTTTTGCAGGAAACGAAGAACAAATGGCCCTCAAAAACTCAACCACCTCTGGAAGTCCAAAACTCACAATTTTCCTTGGCGAAGGAACTGAGGTGCAACTGCCCAACTGCACATTCAACACTGGAGCTGCAGGAGCTGAGCTGACCTTTAGCACCATATCTGAGTCGGTGCAATTCATCAGGAGACCCACACCTTCGGAGGAGAACTTGACAGTCCCGCGGCTTCCATCCAAAGGTCGTCGCCCCAATGTGATTATTCCTGCAACTGGCGAGGATGCTGATGTCAAGGACTCACCAAGACTATCTGTATTTGAGAGGCTATCCCACCCTAAGAGGGTAGTTCACATGAATGATGATGAGGATGATGATGAACCCGCTTTCACCATTACAGCAAAGGGGCGGGAAAGTGGAATTTTCCACTCATCTGAGGAAGACACACCAAAGAAGAAAAGTGTGTTTTCAAGGCTCACACAAAGGAAAGTCAAAATTCCAAGACAAAAGTTGGATTTTGTGTCTTTCCAAGAACATAAGAGTGATCAAATGAGTACCTTCAATAACTCATTTGAACCTCTTAACCTGGTGAAGAAGAACGCAACCACTGCAGACTTGCGCTCCCAACTGAGTAAAAACAAAGTTGGTAGACCTCCAAAGTCCTATCACAGGAATTCATTTGGTCAGAATCTCTACAAGACTTACACAGCATCAAGGAAACTGCAGTCAGAGAAGATAAGACCAAAAGAATTCTATCAAAAGAAGAAGCAATTGATTTCAATAGCGCAGAAGACAGTGTTTGATCGCTTAGCTCCTACAAGAAATCAACCCAAGGTTGACAGGTCTAAATTTCAATGGAGGAGGGAAATGAAAGATGAAGAAATGTCTGATGCAGATGTGGAAGTACACACTTGTCGTATGGTTACTGAAGCAAGAGGAGATCCTGCGCCTGAACAAGAACAACCGGGACCTGTTACAAGATCCCGTGGAAGAGCAGCAGACTCTCTGAATGGAGAAGAAGGTTCTAGCCATGTGCCGCCTCATAAGGAGCAAGGGATAGGGACTAGCCTTCCACCACTCCATGTACCAAGGAAGCACAAAGAAGTACAGCAACCAAATGAAGATGAAGAGGATGAACCCGTCTTTATTCCTCAAAAGGGACATCGTGATACTGAATATCAAAGACTCAATGACAACATGGCAATGTTGATGGGGTCAATGTTACAAATGCAAAAACAAATTAAAATCCTCATGGAAAATCAACCTGAACAACCAGGAAGATCGAGGAGCCCAACCCGACGGCCGAGAGAAGCCCTGAGGCCAGTTGAGCAAGGGATAACCCCACGGTTCCCTATGGAGAATGTGCAGAGGTCGAGAAGTCCAACACCACCTCCAAAGGAAACCTTCAGGCCAGCAGAACATGGAAGAACCTCTTATGCTCCTGTTCAGGAACAATCAGCTGTAATGACTCGGGAAGAGATACAGCGAATGGTAGTTGCTGAATTAAATCAAGCCAAAGGAATTGAGACAAGGGCAGATGGAGACAAGCCCTATCCCAGCTACCACGACCTGGTGCCTTACCCCAAGGGATATAATGTTCCTAAATTCAAGCAATTTCATCGATTGGCAATCTTGACCAACACTTGGCTCATTTTTGTCACGGGCTCAGGAGATACAAGCGTGAAGCCATCACTCCTCCTCGACAGCTCTCGCAAGTCCGGCAGAGTAGCATTTGAATGGTATGCAAATCAGCAACCCGAGTCGATTCAAACATGGCAGCAGCTTAAAAGATGCATTTCGAGTACGGGTTTGGGGGCATAAGTGACAAAAATCACAATTGTCGACCTAGTAGCCACTCGCCAAAAACAAAAGATGAAAAAAAGTGGTCGATTACATTATGAGATGGAGGAACTTGAGCATCAAATGTGAACAACCACTCGATCAGCAGACAGGATGGGTTTATTGCTAGGGGAACATTGATAGTTGGATGTCACCTTTCTTGAGTACATCTAGCATCACTACATTTCAAGGCTTAATCTCACAAGCTAAAAAATTGGAAAGGACCAACCCGAAGGTGTTGTCCAATTTCCAAACCACTTCAAGGAGTGACAAAGACAAATCCAAGAAAATGGGATAGCGTCAAGTACATCGCTACTACCTTCAATATTGAGAAGGGGAAAGGTGTAGCGAGTCCCATAAGCCGGAACAAGCTAAGGTACCTAGCTTAGGTGCTACTCGACAATGAGTCAAAAACCTCTTCCTTCCTTGAAGGATAGGATGAATAAGAAGTATTCCTTCGAAGAGATAAAGTACATAAAAATCTTCAAAGATGCTGTGAGAGAGGGTCTGCAGCTCCCTTGAATGCAAAAGACCTGAAGAGCAAAGCAAGACAGATCATCCCAATTATTGTCCATATCATAGGGTGTTGGGACATACAATAGAAGATTGTTATGTTTTCAAGGACTGGGTCGAGCGACAATACCAAGAGGGCAAAATCACACTCTCAAAGAATGTCTTGTCCGAGCAACCAGCTGAACATATACGCTACGTGACTGCCCTAAACCCAGAAGGGTCATCCTAAAGGGAAGTTACAGTGGTTGGTAACTAAGGTGATATTTACATCAATGTAAGATGACAAACCTTGTGTTGTCCCGTAAGAGTTATGGGAAGTATTTGTATCCGTAAGATCAATGAAGATGTTAAAAAGGTTGGGCTCGAATTGCTAGGGATCATTTGAAGCGCCTCAAGAACCTCATAAAGGTCACCAGACAAAGCTACCAAAAGAAAAAGAATAAGAAAAGAAAGCAAAAAGCGCGAACAATCAAAGCGCAAGAAATCTATTATTGAGGAGTATATTGAGACCCTTGAAGAATATGAGCAGAAAGAAAGGGTTCTGATTACCCTCAGAGATTATTTTCCTGAAGAAGTCGAGGAGTTATTCAGGGAATTAACTGAGAAAATTGGAAATGAATTAGATGTGCAAGTGGAGACTTGCAGGGTTATTTCCGGAGGGGGACTTTTATATAACCCAGAAGATGATGATGAATATGATAGCTTTTCTCGAGCCGAAGAGTCATATGACCGCTACGGTCGACTCCTATGTCAGAAAAAAAGCAAAAGAAAGAAGATAGCATTCAGGGAAAGAGTAAAGAAGGCGAACGCCAAGCTCTTGGAGCCCTACCCACAACTAATGTCCAAAGAACCATATTACACCCCGAAGACCCCCAAAATATAAGGTCTTGAAGAAAGTCATGCCCATCAAGACATCCCTCGCTTTCATTCAAAGGGGTGACAGAGGAGTCGCCTAATAGGCTACGGCAGCTATACACATTGAAGATGTCTGAGTGGGATGAATCTGGGACATATCCTCCGTAATCATCAGGATCAAAATTTTTGTTTCGAAGTCGTGGATTCTCCAGCCCCTTCTAAAACAACAAATATCAAAGAAAGATCTATCAGGAAAGATAAAAGGAAAGAGCTTTTTGATCAAGCTATAGAAAATGGATTGAATTTTTGCATAAAACCCAAAAAGGCGGCGCCTAATGCATCTTTGGTAGACATTCAAGCTACTCGCCAATATCACCGGCTTACAGGACACACCATAGAAGAATGTCACGCTTTCCAAAAATGGTTGCAAGGATAGGTTTCTCAGGGAAATTTGATACTCATTGAGGATTACTTTGAAGAAAAAGGTGAATGTTATGCTATAAATGCTCATGATGATTCAGAAGATGAGCTAAACTTCCCTATTGAGGAAGATGAAGCACCATAGTATGTACATCAGATGCAGCTTAGAACTGGGAAAACACTTCAGCCAAGACAGGTTCCCAGTTCAAATAATCGAGATAAAGGGAAGATGATTGAAGAAGAGAATATCTCCCCCAAGAAGCTCTTGAAAAAGCCAAACTACAACATTTTGGCACACTTGAGGAAAGTCCCGGCACTCCTCAGTATGTACGATGCATTGATGATGTCAGCTGAGGTCAGGGAGTCTTTAATACATGCCCTACAAAATCCTGAGGAGTATCAAGCATACTTCGCCGAAGTCAACATAAAAGAAGCCCTATATACATCTCATACATCTTCAGTGTCCTTCACAAATGAGGACCTATTACTTGGGACTACGGCACACAACAGACCACTATATGTGACAGGATTTTGTGATGGAGTAAAGATCAACCGGGTTTTGATTGATCCAGGGTCTTCTTTGAATTTAATGACCCTCAATACTCTTCGAGCATTGGCTCTTGAAGTATGTCACTTATCTTCGGAGAGGATTATTATCCAGGGCTTCAATCAGCACAGCCAAAAGGCATTGGGATCGATCACTCTCCCCCTTAAGTTTGGAAAAATATCATCTGATGTGAAATTTCATGTAATTGACGCTGATGCGTCCTATAAAGCCCTCTTAGGAAGGCCATGGATTCATGAGAACCAGCTAGTTCCTTCAACATTGCATCAATGCGCAAAATATTTGGTGGATGGGGAAGAGTTCAGAATTGATGGAGAGATCCAACCCTTTGGCATCCACGAAGTACACTATGAGGATGCGAGGTATTATCTTAACACATCCAAACCAACCAAAGGGGGCAAATTGCCGTGCCCAGAAGAAGTGTCTTTGATCAAGACAGCCAAAACTACTCCTGTGCTCCAAAAAAAAGAACCAGCGCCACCTCACTTTGGTAGTGATACTGAGTCATCAGAAGATGAGAGCGATGCGGATATACACCAAAGTAAGGGTCAAATTGAAAGATCTACTGAAGAAAATGCATTATACATTACGAGGATTCCGGATGGGCTATACAAATCCTTGGATGACTTGAATGTAAATACAGTCGAGCATTTAAAAACATTTTATGTGCCAGCTCGGCATGAAAAGGAGAGAGGCATTCTCTTTTATAAGGACAAGAGCAAGAAGACCTTAAATGATGATATCATAAATATTGAAGAAATAGAAGATGATGAAGCTCAACCCATAAATTTCCCAAGCCATTACCCCAACAAGCTCAGGAAGATAGTTGAGAGATTTAGGAGCAAAATCAAGTGGTCAAGGAGGTCACATCAGGGCTTTCGCAGGTTGTGGCATCCTACACAGATAGACAAGAATGGGATAGGCTATTCTGAGTTTTCCAAGCACTCATGTTACATGGTAACATTGCAGGAGGAGGAGGAGGAAATAAAGATGAAAAATGCACCACTCGAACTAGAAGACGGGGGGCAAGCAACAATTGATGAGTTGGTTGAAATCGACTTGGGAAGCAATGATGACCCAAGGCCGACTTTCCTAAGTGCACAACTATCAAAAGAAGAAAAATCATCATTCAAGGCTCTCTTGAAGGAGTATATCGACTGCTTTGCTTGGAACTATAATGAAATGCTAGGATTGGATGATGAGGTGGCTGTTCACAGACTGGCCATTGATCCTAATGCTACTCCAGTCAAACAGGCACCAAGAAAGATGAAGTTTGACCTAGAAGAAAAGGTGATAGAAGAGACCAAGAAGCTGATTGAAGCAAATTTTATCAGAGAAGAAACATACCCTGATTGGATAGCTAGCATAGTCCCTGTTAAAAAGAAGAATGGGCAAATACGGATATGTGTAGACTTCAGGGACCTGAATAAGGCGTGTCCTAAGGATGATTTTCCCCTCCCAGTTATGGAGCTCATGATCGACAACACCTCAGGGTATGAAATGTTCTCCTTTATGGATGGATATTCTGGATACAATTAAATTAAAATGCATCCAGAGGATCAAAAGAATACTGCTTTCCGAACACCCATGGGAATCTATTGCTATAGGGTAATGCCGTTCGGATTGAAGAATGCAGGAGCGACATATCAAAGGGCTATGACTAGAATATTTGATGATTTAATTCACAAAGTTGTTGAATGCTATGTAGACAATCTTGTGGTTAAAACAAATTCCAAAGACAAGCATCTTGATGATTTGAGGACAGTCTTTACACGCCTCAGACAATACAAGTTGAAAATGAATCCCATGAAGTGTGCTTTCGGAGTCCTCTCTGGAAAATTCCTAGGCTTCATTGTGAGGCACAGGGGAATAGAGATAGATCCCTCCAAGATAAAGGAAATCCTGGAAATGCCACCTCCTCGGACATTGAAGCAGCTGCGCTCCTTCCAAGGTCGTTTAGCATATATCAGGAGATTTATCTCCAACCTCTCTGGAAGATGCAAGCCCTTATCTAAACTAGTTAAGAAAAATGCTCCTTTCAAATGGGATGATGAATGTCAGAAAGCATTTGAAGACATTAAGCGGTACTTGTTGAATCCACCAGTCCTAGCAGCCCCGATTCATGGAAAGCCTCTGATCTTATATACAGCTGCATTGGAAGGGTCTTTGGGGGCTATGTTGGCTCAGAATAATGAAGAAGGTAAAGAAAATGCGTTATATTACCTTAGCAGGATGTTGGTAGGAGCTGAGAGTAAATATACGCCAATTGAAAAGCATTGCCTAGCCTTGGTGTTTGCAGTCAAGAAGTTGAGACACTACTTGCTAGCGCATAAAGTAATACTCATATCAAAAATAGATCCACTAAAATACCTGATGACCAGGCCGTTGCTTACAGGAAGACTAGCAAAATGGGCATTGATTCTGATGGAATTTGACATAACTTATACTCCACAGAAGGTAATTAAAGGGCAGGCGCTTGCAGACTTTCTAGCAGCACATCCTCTCCCTGATGATTCACCACTTAATCTTGAACTCCCTGATGAAGAGACATTAATGGTGGAAGAAGCAAGGTGGCGACTATACTTTGATGGAGCGTCATCTATAAAACCGGCACTCATGTCCCAAATGCCACAAATCAAAGCTGGAATAGGACTCGTATTCGTTACACCGGAAGGGGGAATCCTCAGATATGCTCTCTCCCTTACGGAACCATATACAAACAATGAGGCAGAATATGAAGCCCTCATAGCTGGTTTGGAATTGGTGATCAAAATGGGGATCCAAGACATACACATATTTGGAGACTCACAACTCATTATCAAGCAAGTCGAAGGAGACTACAAGATATACAAACCGAACTTCTTAAATATTATAAGAAGGTCAAAAAAATCTGATGAAGAAAAATTCCCTCAAGTGCAATTGAGGAGAGTTTCAAGATCAGAAAATGGAGAAGCTGATTCTTTGGCGAAAGTAGCAAAGGAACTCGCAGTAATCCAAATTATGAAGAAATCCATATAACCATAAAAAAATAGAAGACCCATTAGTACGATCCTCGACGAAGTCGAAGAGGAAAAGTGCTGGGGCAATGCGGAAGTCTTCACCTCGAAAATGCCAAAAAGAAGATTGGAGACAACCGCTCATGGAATATTTGAAATATGATAAACTCCCCGAGGATAAATCGAAAAGGTCTTCGGATAAAAGCGAAGAGCCCCTAAGATTTACCCTCATAAATGATATATTATACCTGCAGGTCCCTATGATCAATCGCTCCCCGCGATGCCTCTCATATGAAGAAGCCCAGGAAGTTATGCATGATGTGCATTCCGGGATATGTGGTGCACACCAATCCGGACCCAAGATGCGACTCAAGATTAAGCGCTTGGGATATTACTGGCCAACCATGGTTGGAGATTGCATTAATTATGCTAGAAAATGTCATCTGTGTCAGATACATGGAGACTTTATTCATCAACATCCAAATCCTTTACACCCCACAGCCTCTTCATGACCCTTTGAGATATAGGGAACAGATATAATCGGTCCTATTGAACCACCATCATCTTTGGGGCATCGATTCATATTGGCTGCAACAGATTACTTTTCCAGATGGGCAGAAGCAATCCCGCTGAGAGAAGTCAAAACTGAGAATGTCCTCAAATTCTTCAGGGAAAACATCTTATATAGATTTGGGACTCCAAGAAGAATTATTTCAGACAATGGCCCCTCTTTCAGAAGCTTCAAGGTCGGAAGATTTGCACAGCATCATAAAATAGATTGGAGATATACCTCCATTTATAACGCTAGAGCAAATGGATTGGCAGAAGCATTCAACAAAACCCTCTCAAAGTTGTTGAAGAAAGCAGTGTCTAAAAACAAGAGAGATTGGCATGAAAGACTCCCGGAGATGCTATGGGCATATCGCACTACCTATAGGACTCCGACACAGTGCACGCCATATTCTTTGGTATTTGGAACTAAAGCGGTCTTACCTCTCGAAATCCAGATACCCTCCCTGAGAATGGCATTGCAAAATGAAATTTCTAATGAGGATAATGTTTGGCTCCGCTTGGATGAGTTGGACTCTCTTGATGAAAAAAGATTAGGGGTGCAACAAAATCTCGAAGTCTACAAAGCACAAATGTCTCAAGCATATAACAAGATGGCTCGCTTTTGGGACTTTTTACCAAAGGGAGATGGTCCTTGTCCTCGAAGACCCATCATCACCAACAAAAAAAGGTGGGGGCAAATTCAAAGCAAATTGGGAAGGCCCTTATGTTGTGGAGATCGTCTACGAAGGAGGAGCATATCAACTTATCGATGCCAACGGAGAAAGACCGATGCCACCCATCAACGGCCATTTCTTGAAGAAATATTATGTTTAATGTAAAAATGTTTGCCTATGACGGAACGTCTGGTCCCTCACAGAGGTAGACTAGTCATATACAATTAAATGTATTTCTCGAGGCAAAAACATTTAGTTTCATGCATTTATGTACTAAAAATCATACCATGTACTAAAATTCTTTCAATGAAAGAAGGAGACACGTGTTTGTCTATGAAGGAACGTCCGGCTATTTGTAGACCGGTCATGCACAGCTAAGCTGCAGCTTCCCGAGGCAAATACACTCGGGTCCCCTCGTGGTCTTTAATAAAAAAAATTAAGTTAATAAAAAAGAAAAACAACAAAAAACAAAACAAAAACAAAAACAAAACAAAAACAAAACAAAAACAAAAAAAAAACAAAAAGAAAAAACAAAAAAACAAAAACAAAAAAACAAAAAAACAAAAACAAAAAAACAAAAACAAAAAAGAAAACAAAAAAACAAAAATCCCTATGCATGTTAAAGTGTTGAAAGCTAAAAGTTTCTTTGATGGTATTGCTCCAATCAAGGTCTTCATCGGGTGACCAAATTATCTTTGATTACCCTAAAATTTCTTTCAAATCATAAATACGTGTTTAACCTTCAATCTGAACGGTTGAAATATGATTTAAAGTCTAAATGATTTATAGAAGCAAGGAGGATTGTGGGTCATGATTATGATACCACTTCTCTGCATTCAATGTTGATCAAGGTATTAATCGGACCATGCCAAAAAATTCGGATCGGTCTAAAATTTTTGTGCAAACTTCAAACCTGACAATGCTCAATATGAACGGTGACGGTTTGGTCTCAAGTCCACCGATTATCAAAATAAAATCACAAGACAAACATGAAATTTATTGATGATTGTCATTACATCATAACCAAATTCTAGCTTAAGATCAGATAGTCAAAAGAACTTCACTCCTTTTGAAAGTTTTTCTATATGATCAAGGCATCCTAATCTTCAATATGAACAGTCACGATTGGATTCTAAGTTCATTTGACTATTATAAAAAATTCGACAATATAAAGGCAGAATCTACCTAAATTCCTGCCCAGCTACCTCATCATCAAGTCAAGCATCACCACATCAAATCATATTCGATTTTAGTGAACCTTTTTACAGTCATTTATAAGGTCCTTACCTCTAAGATGAACGGTGGAGATTAGAATTTGAGCTCATTTGATTATCATAAAAAAATTTGAGTTCAAAAAAACCTTGTTTGTCTAGTTCTCTATTCGCCCATGTTGCTATCAAGTGGATGAAGTGCTATCAAGTGGATGAATGACCTGAAAAAAATGCTTACAAATACAAGGCCCTCATTCACCAAAAAAACATAAAAAAAGTCTGGGGATTCAGTACTTCTCTCACTCAATCTCACTAAAAATTCTTCGTGAGAAAAAGTACTGAAGGGGGCATTTGTTTATGTAAAAAAATTGCATGTCCTGATTCAAATCGAATAAAAAAAATTTAAAAAAAGAAATTATTACA
>NC_052489.1:11296917-11372816 GCF_009730915.1 Dioscorea cayenensis subsp. rotundata
GACCAAAGGATTAGATCTATATTAGGGAATAGGGTTTATCACTTGGAGTCCCTAGAGCTTTAAGCAACCTTGTACAGTATGAGACGTCAAGAGTATTCTTTTCCGCCGGGGCATAGTGTAGGGTTAGTCACTATTGACCTTAGGTTTGGGACCGTGCGTTTTTTTGGATTTCCACAACTCATTAAACATCAGTTAGGAGACATAATGATTAGTCTTTTACTTGAAACAATAATCCTGGGTGAGCAATATCCGGGTGCCCCATTTTCTATATATTGACTCTCATTTCTATTGCGTCTGTTTTTTCTTTCTTTATTTTTTTACTTGCATTGATATTGTTCATACCACTCTTGAATCTTCTTTATTATAGTTAAATAGCAATACTTGTGTTTCTGAGCACTATTCCATATGGATACAACTACCCACTCACTAGGGTACTTTATTACTTTGATGAATCGTGCACTTGCGGTACAAACACACAAGGGGTGTGTCACAAGGTCTGTGACAAAACAGTCCTGTACTGCCACAGTCTCCTGTTGGTCCTCCTGGAGCTGTCTAACCTCAGTCCGCAACTACTAGATGACGGAATGGCGTCGAGGAGGACTAGTCGGTGTTCGAGGACTATCTATAACTGAGGGAGGTGATAAGTTAGTCTTAGTCACATCATCAGAAGTGTCCCTTAAAGCATCTCCAGGAACTAGAGGTAGCCTACTGGGACAAGGAGTGAGGACATATCGTGACCCTCGACGCATAACCATCCTAATGGATTTGAGAGGTCCATCCCGAGGGATATCGTGTTACCTATAATGACCTGACCCTCCAGCTCTCAAATAAGTCCCATGCCTCAAATGTGATGCGTAATATATGGTTTGGCAAAGATGGAACTCAAATGTGTATGCTTCCCTTAATGGGCTAAGAACTCTGTTAAGATGAATCCAAGATGAAGTGGCCTGTGTTTCATCATGCTGTACAAATATAGTAGCTCATGTTTTCCCATAACCCCTTGATTTTCTGCTTTGCCGGTGAATAACCGTGCTACCACTGTATGAATGTACCGCAATGCAGGATCGATGATGCAAGAAGCATTCGTCAAGCCCGGTACATAATTTCTTCCTGAGCACAAACATCTCCATACTCCCTATGCCATCTCCCTTTGAAGATAGTTAATAAGCAACTTGCCGTACTCCACAGTCGTGATGAACTCACTGTTATAGAGCCCCAAGAACATGGCAAACTCTGTATAGCTCAAGGTGCGCTATACGCCAAATAACTAAAATCGTATGGAACCTGCACTGTCAAAACTCGGTATGTTTCTTCTGACAATGTCAAACAATCGACTCCATCCCCCCGTACCGAGGAAACCCTGTACCATCTCATCCAAACCCAACTATTCCAAGACCTGCCAATCCATAGAACAAACTTTATTGAATCTTTTTAACTTCAAATGGTTGTATTATTCTTTAAAACGTGGACTAGAAAAGCTAAGCTCAATAGGTGCTAAAAGTGGCATGGTTGACTATCTCCTTTGTGATCCCTTCCTTTGCAACTTTCTTGAGATTTCTATGGCACTTGTTAGGATGATGAACCTTCTAAGCTTCCCCTCTTGTGTGGTCCAGTAGACGTCCGTTTAACATTAGTTATCCTGCACAAGAAACGACATGGTTAGCTTTTATGATAAGCTAAAATAGGAAGGTTTACATCCTGCTTATGGGTAGACTTACGGCCATTAGGCTCGGGACATTTCACTTTTATGGCTCCCTTACGGCCGTAAGCCCTAAGCTCAGACCATAAGGTCACCTTGTGCAAGGAAGTCCAAAAATTTACATGCACACTGACTAATCGTTAACAAAAGTGAAATGTATAGCATTAGAACACTGTCATTAAACAAACATGAATAGGTTGACTAAATATGAGTGAAATAAAATACAAGAAACTTCACATCAAATGATGGGGGAAAAGAGAATCACTCAATGAAAATAAGGAAAAGAGAATATCGGGTCAGGGAGGAGGAGAAAATTCCTCCAATCCATGCGCTGGGTTTGAAGAGGGGTAGGAGTAGCCGACCAAGAAGTGGAGAACTGAATAACTTTTGAAAATAAAAAGCTCAGCTTCTCACTTAATGGAGCTAAAACCCTAAGTGTTTACAGGGAGCTTATTGAAACTACCGAATATGCATGTAAACCGCAAGTGCACGAGTTTAGAAGTAATAAATCCCAGGTGAGTGGGTATCGTATTCATAGGGAATAGTGAATAGAAACAAAATGATTTTTATCTAACTATAATGAGAATAAATCGATGGTATGATGAATGAGATTTATATAAAAAGAGATAAAAGAAATAAGAATGACAGGCACAATAAAATTGAGAGGAAAGGCAATCGATATAAATGGGGTACTCAGATATTATTACGTATAGGACAATTGTTTTTAGTGCAAAACCGACTATTATGCCTCCTAACTAATGCATTAATGAGTCATGGAAATCCTTCAATACATGGTCCCAAATCTAAGGTCAACCGTGACTAACTCTATACCAGTCCCGGAGGAGAAATCAAACAATCTCAACACCTCGCACTCGGATAGAATTGCATTTAGTTCTAGAGATTCCAAGTGATAAACCCTCTTCCTAGATATAGACCTAACCCTTTGGTCCAGGTGAGAGGTCCCTAGTCACAATTAAGCCCTACGTGCTAAAATCACTTCAACGCTTCACTCCGTTGCCTCTACAACTAAGCCCCAGCGAAAGGTCATCCCTTAGCCTATTCACTCTACTATGACCGCAAAGAACTCAAGGAAATGGAGGTAGGATAAATCATGTCGAAGGGGAAATGGGACGCTCCGCTACCTCTCGACTCACCCTCTCAACCCTCTCCAATCTAGCTTTGTCTAACTCTCGTGGTGTGTCACTCACTCACAAGGGTTACCAAGGTGAACTCTCGACCCTAGTGTCACTCTAAGGGAGCATTCAATCAATCAAACATTCAAGATTGGAACTCAATTAAAACATTAATTAAAGAAAGCATAATAAAAGGTTTAATGAAACAAATACATCCTAGGGTTCACAAATCTAAGTACCCACGAGGGGGTTTAGCTCTCCTTGGAGCTAGTTATAATCAACATTGAAATCAAATGTAAAAACAAGTAATCCATAGAAAAACCCCCTTGGTAGTCATGTCTATGGTCTTGAGGAGTTGCCTCGTCTCTTCCAAAGGTCCCCTTGTCCGGTATAGGGCATACCTCACAGGATTGGTGCCGACGAAAGCTCCCCCAATAACTTTTTTGCAAGTGGAGCACGGTGTCAAAGCCAGAGAACTACTCCAAAAGCCTTGCCAAAACCTCTGAAAACCCTAGCCACCGTCCTCTTGAAAGTTGGGGAAAAGATGGAGAAGAGAATGCTGAAATCGGGGCTGAAATCGGCTTTAAATAGGGCTAGAGTCGGGCATCCACATGGGCCTGTGGACGTTCCACACGCCCCTGCGGAATTTCCACATGGGCGTGCGGATTTCCACACGCCCGTGTGAATTCTCTAGAATTCTGATTTTCGGCCGACTGCGAACAGTAACTGCGAGAGTGCCCCCAGGCCAAAAGCACTCCCGAATCCACTTTTCATCGAGGCAACATAAACGGGCACACGTTTATGCCGTAGATCGCGTCGCTTCTTCAATAAAAAGGTTCATTGGGAAAGATCTTGCTATCATTGCACAAGTTAGGATACGCAAATGTGACTGCCTTCGTGCCCCTCCAACTCATTGTAATGGCTTGAATACATGGAGGTTGGCACACATTCACGTATCTTAGAGCCCCACTTGTGTCTTCGCGTTTGTTGATTCCAAGATTCAACCAAATAGTGCGTTCACGAGCTACTTTTGGCTTCTTTTCTTAATACTTAGCTTCACAACCCTACATGCACAAAAGAACACAAAAACACATGTATTAGCGCTTAAACCTGATAAAAGTCATGCTCATCATAAGGAAAGAATACTTTGCATTCCTAACACACAAGCACTTATCACTTACGCCGTAAGGCCTGTCCAATAAAGGTACTTCTCTCCTGTGACGCAAGTTATGACCTTAAGAGACAGCCATTGCAGGCTATAAAGTTCTATATTTTACTCTTACGGTCATACTTATAGGCTTAACTAGCTCATAAGGAACCTAGGCTATATTTCCCAGGATGTTACAGGCTACAAGGGTTTAAAATATACCCGTAAGGTGCACTGGATGACCCTTACGACCATACTTATGGGCGAAAGCTACCCGTAAGGAACCTTTGAAATATGCTCACCAGGACTTATAGACCAAAAGTGTGCTCATAAGACTCTGAATTCCCTTTGCGGGGTAGCTTACGAGCATAAGATACCAGTAAAACTCTCGGTTTGAGGCTTATGACCATGCAGCTTACAGTCGTAAGTAGCCTGTAAGAGTCTTGAAAATTTGAGCATAGTTTCCTTTTTTTCCTACAGTTAAGCTCAAATACATATAAGACCTAAGAAACATAAAATGAGTGTCCAGGGCCACAAGAATCCAACCAACACATGAAAATACACGCCAAGCCGAGCAATTTATTGTAAACTTAAACAAGACTACAAACTATAACTAAAGACTCAAACACAACAAAACATGGAAAATCTTGCTTGGGTTGTCTCCCAAGAAGCGCTTGTTTAACATCACGAGCTTGACGTACCAGTAACATGCATGTCATGGAGGCTTAAAGTAAAAACACTCTTCATGACCAAAATCAATGTCTTTGAAATAACACCCAAGTGTATGGTCGGAGAACATAGGAAACTTACTGATGAAGTTGACCGATTCGGGGGTTACCTCCTTGGGAGAAGATTTTCTCTTGCCTTTCTTTGGGGAAGTGGCCTCACGCCAATGCTTTTTGCTTGTGTTTTCCTCAATTACGGTTAGCGTAAGCAAAAGGATGGTCTCTTCCATGTGAGGGACATCCAATGACTCCTCGAAAGGCTCCTTGTGTAAGATTTTCTGCACACATTCATTAACAATCGAATCAGTCTTATTAAGAAAATAGCAAGTATCATTAAAAGTAGAAGGATGTTTCATTGCATCGGAAAAAGAAAACATGACTTCCTTATCCTCAACCCTAAGTGTCATTCTACCATTGCTAACGCCAATGAGGGCTTGGGAGATGGCTAGGAATGGCTTACCAAGAATGAGGGGCACTTCAACATCTTCATCTACATCTAGAATCACAAATCTACTAGAAAAATAAATTTGTCAACCTTAACCAAAACATCTTCTATGATTTCCCTAGGATGTCTAATGGAGTGATCCGCTAGTTGCAATATCATCCTAATTGGTTGAAGGTCACAAACTCCAAGCGTTTAAAACATTGTGTACGACATCACATTAATTCTAGCACTTAGATTTGCTAGGCCTTTTTTATTAACCAAATCACTAATGTTACAAGATATAGTAAAGCTCCCTAGATCTTTCTATTTCCTCGGTAGTCAGTTTTGAAGCAACGCTGAGCTCCCTTCCCCTCAATATTACTGTTGAGAAACTTTGAATACTTTGGCATTTGAGATAAGGCTTCAACAAATGGGATTTTAATATGCAATTACTTCAACAAGTCCAGAAATCTTTTGAATTGTTTGTCCGTACGATCATTCTTCAATCTTGATGGGTAAGGAATGCAGTGAATGTACTCCTTCATCGGTGGTGGTGTTCTCTTCTCAATAATTGGAGTAGGCCCGCTTTCCCTTACTGGACTCTTTATAACCTCAATTTCTAGCTCATTTCCCCCTCTCCATCACTTTTTCACTACTTGTCCACACTTCTTTAACACTCTGAAGAGTAATTGCCTTAAGATGCTCATAGGGATTGGCTTTAATGTTACTCAGTAAGCTTTCTTTAGGCCGTTTGAATAACAGTTTGACAATCTTCCCACATGGTTCTCTAAGTTCTGAAGAGAAGTTTGCTGGTTTCACATTGACGTTTCTATGCTTTGGAACCGGGTGTCTGACTAATAAAACTTAATGTCTGTACTCTAATTAAACCGAGTGAACACTTCCTCCAATACGTATTTCTTGCCATTATGCTGGTGAGGAGGAAATCCTTATAAGGCTTCTGTTGCTGCCCTTGATTTCCCCAAGAGAAATTAAGGTGATTCAGCCATCCTGGGTTATATGTGCTACTGTAGGGGTTCCCTTGCTGTCCGAAGGCACTATCAATGAAATCTACTTGTTCCGTAGGTTTGTGTGCCACCCCGACAATGAAACAATCTGTCGAGGCATGTTCTCCACCGCATGTGTCACACATCATAACTATAGTCGACTTCTGTGTAGATAAATTGTCAATCTTTTAGCTCAAAACTTCCACTTGGGTTGTTAGTGCTGTGACTTCACTAACTTTGATCATCCTAGCTGGCTTCACTACTGGTTTTTCTCTCAAATTCCATTGATAATTATTCATGTCTATCACCTCAATTAACTGAGTGGCCACTTCAGGGGTCTTACTACCAAGCGATCTTCTTGCTGCCGAGTCAATAAGCTGTCGGGTACTCTGACTAAGGCCTTTATGAAAAATCTAGACTTCCATCCACTCAGAGAGGTTATGATGTGGGTATTTTCTTAATAATTCTTTAAATCTCTGCCATGCCTCAAATAATGATTTAGTGTTCAACTGTGCATAAGTTGTAATCTTTTGATGTAGCTTGGTCATTCTTCCCGGAGGGAAATAACGGGCCAAGAACGCTTTGACAAGCTATTCCTAAGTTGTAATATATGCTCAAGGAAGAGCCTGAAACCAATTTTTAGCTCGTCCTTTCTAGTAAAAATGGGAATAAGCGAAGTCTGATGGTATTATTAGAAATGTTGTTGATCCTAAGTATGTCACATACTTTGATGAATCTCCCAATATGACTATTAGGATCCTTGTCTAGTAATCCATGGAATTGTATTGAATTTTAAACCATATGTATAAACACAGGCTTAAACTCAAAGTTGTTTGCTATAACTAGTGGGTGCACAATACTTGTCTGCGAACAGTCAAATGTTGGGCGAGCATAATCAGAAAGGGTCCTATGTCGATTCCCTTGATCTGCCATAGTGTCCAACTACTCTCCCTCAACACTAATGGTCAACGATCCTATTTCATTCAGTAGAGTTATTCTCAATCTAGTCCCAATCACTCTTTCTTTATTACTTTTATCTTTTGCCACCTTGGTGCTTTGCCCTTCGATGGCATACACTGAAATCAAACAAAAGAGAAAGAATCAGAAAATAATAAGGGAAAACAAAAAAATAACAAAGAAGAAAGAAAAGAGAAGAAATGGCTAAAGTGACAGATAATCAAGTGTTCCTAATATCACTATCCTTTCTTGGCAATGGAGCTAAAAACATGATATCGATGTAACTGTAAGTGCCGATCATGTAAAAAGTGTGCGTAAAGCGGAGTGTCGGTCCACAGGGAAGGAAATGAATAATAGTAATGACTCTATATGTGAAAATAGCCTAAAAGATTACGTAATGTCTGTGAGAACAAAAGAAAGTGAAAGCAAGAAAATGCGGGGACAAATAGAGGAGAAATCAATGAAGAAAGCGATGTTCAGGCGTAGCATACCTCTAGGGTTATGGGGTAGAGACAATAGTTGTCTGAACATGCAATCCTATTTGACCTGGAAGGTTTCTAGAAATATACAAAACCCCGATTTCTCAGGTGATGTGTAACTGAATACTTGTAGAGCTGATACAGATATCCACACAATTGCATTAACACTCTATGAAATCTTGTCTTGGACTAATGACAATCTCTTAAATAGGTAATCTCCCCCCAAAGAGAGATTACCCCTAATCTAAATACAGAGTAGACATGTGATTTCTCCTAAATCCTCTCCACATGATTGCAAAGAGCATTGAAATCATCATCAATCCACTAGGAAGGATTGTGGGAGACAATGTCTAATAGATACCTTAACCAGAGGTGCACCCACTATACTCTTGAATTGCAGTAAGTCAATGCTAGGTAGGAATTTCTTCTCTTGTCATGTTGTAATACAAAGTATATTTGCTATGGCTTTCACCTCATTAGAAACCAAGCATTCATTCACACAATTAGATTCAAATAAAAATGATTGCAATTAAGACATCAATTAAGCATCAAATATCCAACAACCAAAGTCAAAGAAATAAACCCTAGAGTTCAACTATGCCAAAACATCTACAAATTAGCCCTCCATTAATGGAGGACAAGCATTAAAGATACAAATAATGAAGGAAAGCATAAGAGCTATGAAAACCCCCTTCTCAATTTTGTTAATGAAGAATCGTCAGTGAAACCGTAGGTAAACTTCCACACATGCTGTCAAGATGAGCTTGACGGCTACGATCTTCAATCCCCTTGAATGTAAAGTTGAATCCCCCTTGAAATTGGTCCCTTGGCACTAGAAATTCGCCCTTTATCTTTCTCAACCTTGCCTCCAAGAATCTCCCCCAAAGAGTAAAAGAATAGAATAGAAGATGCCCAAAACATTCTCATAAGTTCTATTTATATCCGACTACTTACGGGCTGCTTACGGGAGCTGGAGATGATTGGCGTAAGCCTTACGGGATGACTTATGGCCATAAGACTTATCTATAAGGTCTTCTATTTCTGTTGCAGTCCAGTTTATGACCACAAGCTCTAGACCATAAGCTTCACTGTTCTACTCCTTGCGACCGCCTTTACTAGCATATGCTATGATCGTATGCTCCTCTGGATGGTCCTTATGGCCATTCTTGCTGGCGTAAGCCTTGCCCATAAGGTCCTCTGACTTGGCTTTGAATCCCCCTTAAGGGTATAAGTATTCCAGCAAGGTCTTATGGAATTAACTTATGGCCATAAATACGACCGTAAGCTCCCCTTAAGCCACCCAGATTGACTTTTCCTTGTTCTAATGATGCCGAGAGAGCTCCAACTTCATCGTTTAAAGTCTGAAATACTTCTTTTGGCTCCCTCTCATCTTTTAGAGCCACCCTAAGCCTGTTAACCCACAACACACTATTTAGCATCAAATTCTACAATATGGTTCTAATACATGCTAATTGAGTGTACAAATTGATATAAATACATTAACATTGTACACTCATCAAGTAGGTAAGTAAATTGAGTAGAAGCATTGATATAAAGCATCGGCCAGGACTAATCCCTAGAGCAACATGTATTGAATCTTCTACAATGATTATTAGGTACATTTTCTTAGACTGAAGTCCTACAATAGAAGGCTCGACAAAATACACCCTATCTCTAGGTACATACTCAATCCTAGACTCCTATGTGTGCTCTACAAGTAGTGTTACAACTACAGTAATCATACACATCAAGTTTTGCAATCACAACTATGGTAATCATGCACATTAAGTTTTGCAGCACAAGATTTAACATAGAAGAATCCAATAAAACTCTATAGTCATTGCAAAAGAGTAAGTCAAATACACATCAGCTCAATGTTCAATAGTCCTGGACATCGGAGAACGGTTAGCCCCTCATGGGTTCACACAATGACAAAATTATAAAGAAGACAAATAAGAAAGAACTCATCAAACTCCATTTTGCTTCTCTAATCCTCCTAATCATGCTCCGAGGACCTTCTCGCCAACATAGCTCTGCTCCAATTGGTACTTTAGAATCTCAGCTCTCTTTCCTAATCGGATGGTGGTCAATGTTATGTAGTGGCTACACTAGAAAATCCCGGCCGAAGTCCCCATCAAACCTTAACTCTAGGGCTTAAAAATTAATTGTAGACAAAAGCACTGGCGTGCCTAGGCCGTGCTTATTGCCCGTGCATTTTACAGACTGGTCTAGGATTTACATCAACTCTGAAATTCTCCAGGCAGAAATCTGCACCATCAGAAAGCACGCCCGTGTTTAGGCCATGCTCCCATCGTACTGTTGTGCTTTGGGCTTTGTGCCCGTGCTTTCCTCTTTGGTAATAATTTCTTTAATTCCTGAAATGTGCACGGGGTAGAAGCACGCCCTCAACATGCCGTGCTTCTCCTAAAGTGTTTTTGATGAATTTTGTTGATGCCGAACTTGCTCTAATTTTTATTCTATTCTCCTATGACCTATTAACATGCACAAATACATACATATACTCAAAGTAACATCGAAATATATAAATTGAATGCCGAAAGACAAGGAAAACATATATAAGAGGTATGTAAAATGTCGATATAAAATGCACTCATCAAGTATGATTCATTACCATGAATAGCACAAATACTATATAAATAATTTGAGTAGATCACTTGTATAATGAGATACTGCTTGAGAAATTCAAAGAAGGTAATTGATTATCACATATAGTATGGTGCTATGAGTCTATAAATAGTGGGCTTCTCCTCTCATCAAGTATTCCAGAGTTAAAGAAAAGTATAATTATTCTTAAGAGGAGAATTAATAAGGTTATTTTGTGAGAGCTAAAAAATTATTATTTTTTTGGGTATACTCAGAGATGAGATGGTGAGTTGCATGTTTGTAAACACTTGTAGGTGGCATTTGGTTGGGGTAATATATATCATATTAATTACTCATATGGACCATGTAATGTAAGATTACCTCATTTGGTCATTTAGTTTGGGATTATTACATTCCTGAGATTTGATAACTTTGGTAATATTACATGTAACGTATTACTAAGTTAATATATGATAATCTAACATTGCAAGGAATATGAAATTTTTTTCCAATTATACCCTTATTGTTTTTCCCTTTTGGATGAAAACAACCTTCAAATTTATTTAAAATTTTAAAAATATCACCTTGTTAAAAACTTTAAAAATAAATGTTTTCATGTTTTCACTTCTTATTCAAAATATAATATTACCACTATCATTAATATTGATCATAATTAACTTGGTTTAATGGAGAAGAGGCAAGCGAAGATATAGGAAACAAATCATGGAATGCAGGTTTTCATATATATATATATATATATATATATATATATATATATATATATATATATAATGAAATGAACAACTTCGATATTTAACGTCAAATGTTATAAACTATGATATATTTGATACCTATTAAGTAAGGGTATTTTAGTAAAATGGTAATCGGTAATATATGATTCACATCTGACCAAACCTGGTAATGTTAAATTCTAGCTGCATTATTTTCTTGTCAACCAAATAGAAATTTTAAGTTAACATAATTAGGGAATCACATTCCCAGTAATCATATTCTTCGTGGTAATGTAAGATTTAGTGAATTAAACGGCCTAGTAGATTTCCTCTTTTTCTCTATATAATGAAGATTTGTCGTAGTTCCGTGAATGTAGCCTACATTTGATGAATCAGTTAAATTTGTTATCTTTGCTTTAATTTCTTTTTCTTTTTCTTTATTTCATTATTTGGCTTATCCTTACCAGGAGGTTTTGCACCAATAACTAATATTAGAGCTTCACTATTTGGAAGCATGATGCATTACTATGGGTAACAAGATACGGAGTGAGGAAATCAAGAGAGGTAATTGATCACAACATATACATGGTTGATGAAGAATACAATTATGTTTGAGAAGAGAAATAGTGAAGTTATCTTATGAGAATTAAAGAAATTATTATAATTGTTTTTTTTTTTGGTGTACTTGTAGATTAGATGATAAATGAATTAGTTTTTGTGAATACATAAATATTTCCTCCTCTTCTCTCAATAGTGAAAATCTGCAATTGCTTGTAGATGTAGCATGCATTATGTGAATCGTATAAAGTTATCGTCTTTGTTTTACTTTTTCCCCTCTCTTGTTGCATTTTATCATTTAATTAGCTTATTTCTTTTGAGAAGTTTCATACTAACAACATGGACATCCCTGTACGTCATATGATCATAATTAACATAATAAATAGAATAGAGATTATGTAGACCAAAGTCGATATTAAAAAAGAATTATTTGATGAATAGCCTCTTATCAAATGAAAAATTACCTTTTTCTATTTACCAAAATGTTTTTAAATTGAAGACTACTCTCATATACCAAATGTACACCTTGTCAACTGTGCACCTTATCTATCAATCATCGTGAACATGATAATTTAAAACCCATATTTTTTCCATGCACATTAAAACCTATACTTTATTATCTTTACTGAGATAAGCTAGAGGATTTTATCATTTCACTTTTTGTACCTTATTTTAGGCATGACCTTGATTAATAATATCATTATGGATTTTGTTAGAAAAATATCACAAAAACATATATTAAACAATCAAATGCATGCGGAAGCAAAATTGTGACATCAACCAGTCAATTTGATAAACGTCCTATTTTTTTTTATTAATTTAAGTTAAAAAATAGATATGAAAATTATCTCTGAATGTGCCACATTTGTACCTCAAATTGCTCTTAATCTTCTAATGTCAAACAAATGTCTGAAGTCTCTAAATCACATGTTAGAATCCAGAAATAACCTCTTTTTTGTTTCTAAATTGACCCGCTAGGGTTAGAAAAGGAGAAAGATAAATTGGGGATTTCCCCATGAGAGAAGAGAGTTCTTATGACTAAGGTTATTGATGAGCCATACTTGAATGAACTTCACAAAGCATAATTACTATTATGCCATTATGAAATCACATGATTTGCACATGAGTCCAAAAGCAACTTTTGTCTTCAAGCCCTTAAATTTTGATTAATTATTCAATTCTATCGAATTTAAATCAAAATTTAAATTAAGATAAAACCTAGCTTAATTTATAATTTCAATTCATCTGATGAAATAAACTTGTAAATTGACAATTTTAATCAAAATAAGACCGATTCGTAATTCTTTTAATTGCAGATTTCTAGGTTCATCTTGATGGGCAAAAGGAGCATTTTAAAAGACGTGGGTGATAGCTAGCCAGCCTGTGGCCCCACGTTGTAGCCGAATTGAACACAAATTATTAGATTATTACAAACCTTTCCTATTATGATTACTATATGTATATAAACCCTTTTGTTCTTATATCGTAACCAAGTGAGGGCCATGAAAATTGTCAAACTCACTAAACTCGATTATATGCAAATAACCATAATAGAGTAAGATTATTAAATTACCCTTCGTGTCTCACAAGATTAGTTTGCTTGCCTTCGCCAAGGTTTACTTATTTTATCTACTCATGATTGTATTGGATACTAACTTGTTTATTTTCAAGAGAACAAATTTTTTTTCGTGATCACTTACAATTGCTACTTGGCCGACATAACCACACTTCAAAGTTTGCCCTACCAAATTAGGTGTAATTGCTCTAGTAGTAGACTAGCAATCACAAGCATATCGTGATCGTGATACCTTAGGTTTGAAATTCATTTATGTGATCATAATCAGCAATCTCAAGTATTTACTATGAAAGAGTAAACCCATGTGATTGGATTGTAACGAGTTATGTTTGAATACGTCAATCCCATTGATGTATTTATGATAGATGCTCTCAATATCCTATAGTGTTCAACTGGTACTCTTTGTTAAGCATACACCATACAAATCATAAGACATCTTTAATGCCGAATCAAAATACATATGGACTATGATGTTCAACACTTATCAGTTAGCCTATAGTGTTCAACTGATTCTCTGATTTGTAAACCGTTTAAGTGTATAACTAGTTAGCCTTGTAGTGTCTTTCTCCTTATTCCACAAGGAGTAGAAGTTTTAACTTAAAACATATGGATTATGATGTTCAACACTTATCAAAATACCAATAAGAGATTTATGTGAACATCAAAATAAATGGCTATTATGAATAATAACAATGTATAATACAAATGAAATAGATTTAATACGAGGCATGTATGGCAAGGTTCTATTTGTATACTTAGCAGAATTTAGCATATCTTAACCAAATCCTTTTGCATGGGCTCACCGCGCATTTGTATGGTCTGGATTGAGAGGTTTACTTGTTTTATAGTTTAGGTGCTTTATCTATCTTTGATTTCATCGCTTGTTGTTTCATCTGGTTTAATATTACCACTTATCCTTGTGAATTTTATAGATCCACATGACGAAAAGCTTCTCAAGCTCAGGCATTTATTTTTTTAGTTAAAGACTAACATCTAGGGGCTAACGTGGGATCTGCCCAAGGACCTACTCGGTTAGGTAAATATCTAATTATGTGGTCCCTAATCCGATACGTATTTTTAGAAGAGAAACTATGCATTTTTGGTATCTCCGTGCTCCTTGGTTGGAACCCCTAAGGAGTCCCAATGGTTTGGACTTGGGTAGACCAAAAAAATACATACAACCTTCTCAAGAACAACATTCTGCGGAATATATGATCCATACTCCCTTAGGTTCTTTAAATTCAGTGGATGGCGATTCAAATATCCTCATTGACATTCAAGAGTATATTCCTAACAAATTTAACATAGAATTGTTTCCAACACATGGGTTACTTGTAAAATTTTAATCATTTGAGAGATTAATTATAAGATTAATTATGTAAACTTATGTAATTCTAAGAATGTTCCTCACATTGGGTGCATTAAAAAACATTTAATTTTAAGATAGGTTCTTCTTTTGCTTTTATTTATTTATTTTTTTAAGCTCATATATATTGGTAAGAAGTATGCAAAATTTTATGCCTATTAGTAAAATCATCATCGAAGAGAATCTTCACAGAATATCTTTTTTTATAAAATTATTTTTGTTAGTTTATGATTTTTTTTTGACAAATTACTGTTTCATATGATGGTTAACGATTTTATAGTAGTTGCTAATCAATTTTTTTAGAGAGTTGTATATGTATTCTTTGAAAATATATTCTCAATTAAGTTAATAGATAGAAGTACGATGACAAAATTACTCTAAAGGTCCGTTTGATACGCAAGATCTTAAGGAATGGTAGTGAACAACTTAAATTGTTACTAGTTTGATTTACAAAGGAAGTGAGAGTACAGGACAAACAGTTGATTGAGTACATAACAACTGGCTAATTATTTTGTACCACCAAAAGCATGGTACAAAAATCCTATCGAAGTACAGGACAACTTAAGGACCATATTGCTCCTACCTAAAATTAAAAATTACATTATTATATTTGAAAGAGAATTAAGTTTCATTACGTAATTAGGTTTTTTTTTCTCTTTTTGAATGAAGATGAGATTTTTTTTTATAGTTCTTTATTCTAGAGCAATGTGATTACATTATTTATTTATTTGTTTGTTTTTTTAGATTAGGATTTTAATGGAAGTTTATTGGTTGTTGATTGAAAGTATTTTTAAATTATGTTTTGTTTGGATCAAATCTTTGGATTTTTAAAAAATATTGTGTTGAATGCTCTTATATTGTAAAAATAACATAGAACAAGGGCATTATAGTAAATTTATAAATTTTAGTTCTATACTTTTGCAAATCAAACACCAAACAACAAGCATTTGTACTGTATTTCAACTATTTGTCCTGTATTGTACCACTTGTGATGTTCTTATGAATAAATCAAACGGACCCTAAAAAGTTCTGAAATCACAATAAACTAATATATTTTATTAACTAATATTTCTTGCAAAGACTAACATATATAACACGGTAAATATCTAGGTAGTAAGAACCGGGTTGGACCGGAACCGGACCCTAGGCCGGTCCAGTTCCATACCCAAAACCGGCCCATCCAAAACCCGCTCATAGACCGGATGAACCGGCCGATTCAGTCGTGAACTGGATAAACCGGCCAGGTTCATCCGGTTTTCACTTTTCACAAAGTTTTTAACTTTTTCAGTTATCAACACTAAAAACCTAAAAGAATTGAAGAGCAAAGGAACATGAGAATTGAAAACTCCCATGACCGAGACCGACTCACCAACATCTCTCAGACTCTCCCTCCTATCAATGATCAAAGCATCATTGCGTCTACCAGCAAGGCGGCAATCACCGGCCATCCTCTCCCTTCTCGGATTTGCTTTAATCACTCTAATTTTGTGAAAAGGGCCCATCTCTCTCTCGCTCTGAAGACTAAAAGAAACAGGTATGATTGTATCAATCGTATGATACTAAGATCTTAATTTTCTTGTCCTCCGCCACCTCTACCTTAGCCACACCGTCAGAGTTTGAATTATCATGCCTCTTTGAGATAACGAAGTACCATCTCTGTCTACATGCTTGAGGCTTCATGGCTTCTTTTATAAATTTTATACTCTAATTCCCTGCTAATGCTAATGGCTGCCCAGTCAATGCTATATATCAAGCTGTTTGACTGTTTCCAGTGCCTAGTTAATTAAGTTGTTATCGTTGTAGCTAATTGTGTTCATCCTTGAATCATTTTATACTCTACTTAATTCTTTGCTTAGTTAGACATAACAAACAAGTAATTCCCTGCTTATCATTTTATAAATCTGCTTGATAGTATTAAGTAGTTAAATATAAGCCATAAATTTTGATCAGTTGTTGCTAATTATAAGTCAGTGATTTACTTTGGAATCGGTGATTTGCTTAATATTAAGTAGTAAAACATAGCATTAAAAAATCTAAAACCTAAATGCTGCAAATTTATGTTATTATCATTAATTTAAGAAGCTTTGGAATTAAGATCAAAGTGTTTATATATATATATATATATTATAGTTGGAGAGAAGTTATAGACTCATAAATGATGTTCAGATTCTTTAGAATTAGTAGCATCACAAGTATTTTGAATTTTTACAGTATTTTTTTTATTTATGCAAATTATCAGAATTTACTATTTCATTGTTATTTAAAGGTAGTTATAACTTGTATTGATGTATTATGCATTTATAATCTAATGAGTGGTTTAGAATCATTAGATTTTGTTTTTAAATCATTAATTACCAAACTATTTGTAGAACTATTGTTGATTATATTAAGCTATTAATTAATTTTTTGTAGTCATGGAGACAAATAATGTGCAATCATCCGCCTCATGTGGTAATGTCAGTTCTAAGACCGATCCAGCATGGGAGCACTTCACTTTATCTATTAATGATAAAGGAACAAAGGTTTACCTTTGCCTCTATCGTGGAAAAAAAAATATCAAGGTGGGGGAATTTATAGAATGAAAGAGCATTTAGCTGGGAAAAGTGGCAACATACTTCCTTGTGGGAAAGTCCCTCCTGATGTTTGTGAATGCATCAAAGAATATATCACTAACTCCACATCTTCCAAATCAAGAGGGAAGGAATTAGTTAAAGAAGCATATGAAGAAGTAGAAGAGGTTGAAGAACAAGAGATAAATCATACCAAGAATTTTGGAAAAAGGAAAGTAAAAGTTTCTTTAGAAAATTTTATAACATCAAAGGCAACTTCACTATCTCAACTAGGAATCAAGAGTGCAATGGCAAGCAAGCAAGAAATTCATAAGGCAAATATGGCATTTGCTAGGTGGTGTTTTGATGCTTTTATTCCTTTCAATGCTACGCGGTCACCTTATTTTCAACCAATGGTGGATGCTATTGGGAGTATTGGTGTGGGATATAAAGCTCCTTCTTATAATGACATGCGAGTTAATTTATTGCGTGATTGCAAGAAAGAATGTCAGTTTCTTATTAATAGCTACAGAAGCCAATGGCTAATTGTGGATGCAAAATTATGGGTGATGATTGGACGGATTAAAGGCAAAGAACTTTGATTAATTTTTTGGTGCATTGTCCTACCGGAATATCTTTTGTGAAATCTGTTGATGCCTGAGATATTTTAAAAGAAGCCACCAATTTATGTAATTTATTCATAGAGATTATTGAATGGGTTGGACCGGATAATGTGATTCATATGGTGACTGATAATGTAAGCAATTATGTTGCAGCAGGAAGGTTAATACATGAAAAATATGATCATATATATTGGTCTTCTTGTGCTGCACATTGTCTGAATTTGATTTTGAAAGATATTGGGAAAGAGATCATGTAGCGGAGCTTGTATCAAGTGCTTCCAAGGTGACTATTTTTGTCTACAACCATATATACATACTATCTTGGTTGAGAAAAAGATCTGGATGGAAAGATATTGTGCATCCAGGAGTAACACGTTTTGCTATTACATTCATTACTTCGAAAAGTATCTATGATCATAAACATGACTTGCAAGCATTAGTGACAGATAAGTATTACACAAGCCATACGTTATCTAAAAACCAGTGGGTAAATCAGTTACTTCTATTATCTTGGATGGCAAATTTTGTAAAGAATGTTTATTTATGGTGAAGATTGCAACTCCCATTAATAGGCTTTTACGTGTTCTTGATGCGGATGAGAAACCTTCACTTGGCTATTGATAAGTGCTTGTGTGTTAAGAATGCAAAGCATTCTTTCCTTACGTTGAGCATTAATTTTAACAGGTTTAATCGCTAATACATGTGTATTTGTGTTCTTTTGCGCATGTAGGGTTGTGAAGCTAAGTATTAAAAAAAAGAAACCAAAAGTAGATCGTGAACGCACTATTTGGTAGAATCTTGGAAGGAACAAACGCGAAGACACAAGTAGGGTTTTAAGATACGTGAATGTGTGCCAACCTCTATGTATTCAAGCTATTACAATGAGTTAAAAGGGCACGAAGGCAATCACATTTGCGTATCCCGACTTGTGCATTGATAACAAGATCTTCACCAATGAGGCCTTTAATTGAAGAAGAGTTGCTATCTACGGCATAAACGTGTGCCCGTTTATGTCCCCTCAATGAAAAGTGTGGAAATGGGAGCCTTTTGGCGGAGTACTGTAGCAGGATATTGTAGCAAATCAATGAAGCAAAATACTGTAGTGGTTCCTGTTCACAGCCGACCGAAAAAGTAGTTTTCCAGAAAATCCACAAGGGCGTGTGGAAATTCCACAGGCCCGTGGAAAAAATCTTTTGAGAGGCCATCGGCTAGGGTTTGGAGAGGCTTTTGGCAAGTCTTTGGAGTGGTTCTACGGATTTGACACTGTGCTTCGCTTGGAAGAAGGTTATTGGGGGAGCTTTTGTCGGCATAGATCTGACGAGGTGTGCCCTAGGCCGAACAAAGGGACATTTGGAGAAGACGAGACTACTCCACAAGACCATCGACACGAACACCGAGGGGGTTTTTCTATGGATTACTTGTTTTTACATTCGATTTTATTATTGATTGTAACTAGCTCCATGGAGAACTAAACCCCTAGTGGGTACTTGGATTTGTGAACCCTAGGATATATTTGTTTCATTAATCTTCTATTATGTTTTCCTTAATTGATGCCTTTAATTGAGTTTCAATCTTGAATGCTTGTTGAATGATTTCTCCCTTAGAGTGACACTAGGGTTGAGAGTCTATATTGGTAACCTTTGTGAGTGAATGCCACACCATGAGGGTTAGATATTGCAAGATTGGAAAGGGTTGAGAGGGTGAGTCGAGAGATAGCAGAGCGTCCTATTTCCCCTCCGATGTGATTTATCCTACCTGCACGTTCCAAGAGTTTTTTGCAGTCATAGTAGAGTGAATGGGCTAAGGGATGACCTCCGCTAGGGCTTAGTTGCACAGACAACGGAGTGAAGTGTTAAAGTGACTTTAGCACGTAGGGCTTAATTGCGACTATGGATCTTTCTCTTAGACCAAAAGGTTAGATCTATCACTTGGAAACCCTAGAGTGTCTTGCAATTCTACATAGTGTGAGGTGTTGAGATTGACCGATTTCTCCGCCGGGACATAGTGTAGACTTAGTTACGGTTGACCTTAGATTTGGAACCGTGTGGTTAAGGATTCCCACGACTCATTAAGCTTCAATTAGGAAATATAATAGTTGATTTTACAATTGAAGCAATTGTCCTAGGTGGAACAATATCCGAGTACCCCACTTCTATCGATTGCCTTACCTCTCATCTATTTGTGCTTCTCTCTTTCTTGTTTCTTTAATATTTGCTTTCATCACATTTTATCAACAAAATCATTATTCTGTCTTCTCTTAGTTAGATAGGAATCTTAGTATTTTTATTTTCTACTCCATGTGGATACGATACCCACTCACCTGGGATTTATTACTTTGACAAACCCGTGCACTTGCGGGTCACAGTCAAGGGATGTTGTCAAGTTTTTGGCACCGTTGCCGGGAGGAAGAATTTAGAGATACTTTACACTTTGCTATTTTAGCTATTCATCATTCATTCTATTTCACATTTTCTTATTCTATCATCGTTTTGATTTTTCTTTTTTTTTTGGTTACAGCTCCAGGTTATGACCCGAGGGAACCCTTCACAAATTGTTGAAGAAGATCCTGAGCTTGAGCATACACTTAGAAGAAAGGGAAAAGAACCTGTACAAGACCCATCAATCCGAGCTGAAGTAGAAGGTCAAGAGTCTGATATTATGGCAGAATAGAATAAGCAACAAAGAACACTTTCTGGCTATGCCAGACCTTCAGTTTTGGGCACACAATCTAGTATTGTATGACCCTCGATCACAGCTCCGAACTTTGAGTTGAAACAGGCATTCATCCATATGATTCAAAAGTTAGTGAAGTTCAATGGTTTGGCCGATGAGGATTTACACAATCATATTGAGAACTTTTTGGAAGTTAGTGATATGTTGAAGATTAATGGAGTGTCGGATGATGCTATCAGATTGAGGGCTTTCCCATTCTCTCTCAAAGGAAAAGCCAAGCAGTGGCTTCATTCATTGCCAAAGGCTTCCATCACGACTTGGAATGAAATAGTCGAAGCCTTTCTTACAAGATACTTCCCCCGGGAAAGTCAGAAAGGCTTCATAATGAGATATCCTCATTCATACAAATGGAGCTTGAATCATTGTTTGAGACATGGGAGCGATTCAAGGATCTCTTGCGGAAGTGTCCGCAACATGGTTTCCCCGACTGGATGATCATTCAAACTTTTTACAAGGGGTTAAATCCAAATACAAGACAGCTTCTAGATCCTGCCACAGGAGGTACAATGGGGAACAAGATCCCTAATGAAGCCCGGAAATTGATAGAGGAAATGGCCATGAACAGCTGCCAGTGGAACGCACGGGAAAAGAATAAATTAGCCGGACTCCACGAAATCGATGCAATCACTTCTTTGGCAGCCCAAGTGGAATCATTGAGCAAGAAGTTAGACCTTCTAACTTCTAATAGATTGGCGGATGTCACTACTTGCACAGGTTGCGGGTGAGGACATGCTCCAACCGATTGCCCTATTTCTATTGGTGATGCATCTTCAGTTGAGCTAGTCGATTTTGTGGGTAATGCCATGAGGAACCAAGGTAATCCATATAACAACACCTACAATCCGGGTTGGAAGAACCACCCCAACTTTTTGTGGAGTAATCACTAAGGGTAGGAGAAGGCCATAGAACCACCGGGTTTCCAACAACAACAAGCCCCAAACATGGAGAATTGTGTTTCAGGTTTGGAGACCCGAATGATCGATTTAGAGAAAGCTTTAACCAGATCTGTACAGACATCGGACAATCGATTTCAGTCGGTCAAAGCTACACTTTGCAACCACACCGCTTTATTGCACAATCTAGAGAACCAAGTGGGGCAAATTGCGAAGTCCCTATCGGAGAGACCACAAGGAAGTCTACCGAGTAATACCGAGACTAATCTGAGAGAATATGTGAAGGCAATCACTTTAAGAAGTGGTCATGAGGTTGAAGATAGACCTCCTAGCGAGAAGACTAATGTTGAGAAGAGAGCAAACAAGGAGAAGGAGGTGGCACCCCCACCTTACAAGCCGAGAATTCCCTATCCTTCAAAATTGAAGAATGTCCAAAATGATGAGCAATAAAAGAAGTTCTTGGGTCAATTTAAGCAATTGCATATCAACATTCCTTGTGTGGAGCCGTTGTCTCAAATGCCTCAGTATGTTAAGTTTTTAAAAGATTTATTGACCAATAAGAGGAAGCTGGAGGACAGTGCATCGGTGATCTTAGATGCCTCTTGTTCGGCGGTGTTGCAAAAGAATATACCGAACAAGAAGAAAGACCCCGGAAGCTTCATCATCCCATGCAACATTGGTAATATGGGTGAAGGAATGGTGTTGGCGGATTCTGGGGCTAGTATCAACGTCATGCCATATACCTTTTTGAAGAAGCTAGGCTTGGGAGAGCCTAGGCCCACTCGGATGACATTGCAATTGGTGGACCGAACAGTGACACATCCGAGGGGCATCATTGAAGACATACTTGTCAAGGTGGACAAGTACATATTTCCTATAGACTTCATAGTATTGGACGTCGACGAGGATGTAGATGTTTCTTTGATAATTGGGAGGCCATTCTTGCCCACTTCCAAGGCATTAATCGATATGGATGGCGGGGAGTTGACACTGAGAGTTAGAGATGATAAGCTCACATACCGCCTCGCCGAAGCCATTTGACATTCTCTTGACTTTGATGATACTCTGTATTTTATTGACACTACTGATGAGATAATTGATGAATATGTGTAGGAAATGTTGAATCCAGACCTGTACGAGGGGTTGCTAGACCAAGAGGTGGATCATGAACAAATAATGATTCTTGGTCTATAGGAGAAAGTACCATCTACTCTGGAGATCATGAGAAGGTGCTCCGGAAGATGAAGTGGACAAGGAGACACCACAAGAAACGCCCTAATGCTGTTGGAAATGTGCAAGAACAGAACAAGGTTGACGAACCCTTGTTAAGTGGTACCAAGCTCGATAACTCTACCTCTACCTTCAAAAGACTATGTTCATCGTGCTTCCAAGTCATGGGTAAGAGGGAAACCTTCATCTATCAGCCCCCGTGAGGTAAGACAAGGTACGTCAAGCTAAGTGACGTTAAACAAGTGCTTCTTGGAGGCAACCCAAGTCTTTATTGTTTTCCTAGTTTTTAGTTTAGTGTTTGCATAAATAAGGCTTTAAGTGTTGGTATCTTGATTTTTAGATGCTTTTGCTGTGATTTTCTCATGGACATTGTGGCGTTATCATGTGTCTAATCGTGTGTGGCGAAGAATCTTGGTCGTTTGAGCGTGTTTTTCATGTTTTCTCTTGTTAAAATTACATTATTAGGTAGGCTCTGAGTGTATATTTGTGTTCAAGAATTTTCTGAAGAGCATGCAAAGTTTTCTAAGTGTCTAAAGAAAATACAAGCCCGTGTTGAATTTCTGCACTGCCGTGAGTTTTCATTCAGAGCTCATCCAGAGACGGTATAGGGGCGTGGACTCGCCCATGTGAATGACCTTGTGACGGTCCACGCCCATGCAGAATTTTCACACGGGCGTGTGTTTCCTTGTAAAGACTTTTTCCCGAGAAGACACAGCGGCGTGGACTCACCCCTGTGGATGATTCTGTCACAAGCACACGGGCGTGGGTATTTTCTGTATGCCTATGTGGATGAGTTCAGAGTAAAGGAGTGTTATCCCAAGAGCACAAAGGGGCGTGTGTCTGCCCCTGTAGATGCTCTCCTGTGGAGCCACACGGGCGTAGGTAATTTCCACACGCCCGTGTGGATGTACAGAACGTCAAGAGGAGCGAGTTTCCTTTAAAGTCTCATCGTGTTTCTTCATTATCACTCTCCTAATCAATCAGAGAGCGCACTTTTACTCTCTCCCGACCTCGCACCATCATTTTGGAAGGATTTTACTTGTTTTTGTGGCCGATTCCAAGTTCTACATCTTTAACTTGTCGGTAAACCCTCTTTCTTTCTTTTCTTCATCAATTCTTGATTTTAATCGATGAAACTAGTGAATGTTGCCTCGTTTCTATAATTAGAAGAGGTAAGCATGCTTAGGAAGAAATTAGAAGAGATTTAATGATGTATTTGTGAGTTTTTAGCCTGCGGGCGTGCGGTTTTCACGCCCCGTGGATCCACATGGGCGTGCAGAATCCACACGTTTGTGTGGAATTTCCACACAACCATGTAGATTTCTACAACATTAACCTGTGAGTACTCTTAATCAGATTTCTTTTCAAATCTTGCAGGCCTGGCTCCCCGGTCGAAGAAGCAAGCTAACAAACATCCACGTGAGAAATCCCCTGAGACAGATCACATAGAGTTTGCTATTCCCGAGCATCAGGCCCGGTTTGAGCCGCTATCTAAGCTCAGGTTCGGTCAAACCTGATTCCCCGACATGAGCACGGTTAGGGAAGTTCGATTAGCAGAAGACATGGTAGATGAGGTCGAAGAGATATTGTCTATGGGTAGCTGGAGGCATCTATTGTCGATCCGAGAGCCAGCTATTCGTCAGCTCACTTTGGAGGTGCTTTCGATCTTTGAGTTTGACCGATATTACTCGAGATTCGACAGTATCGATTCTATACAGTTCAGAGTACTCCGACATCATTATAGTATGAATGTTACATAGTTCTCCATCCGTCTAGGTATGTATGATGAGATCTATACACATACAGAGGAGTACGATCGATTACCCAAAGATTATCCTGGCAGTCTGACACCCCAGAGAGCATATAGAACACTTTGTGGGCAGGGGCAGTATGAGCTAGGAGTGTCTAAGGCTACTTGGCTTTCTCAGCTAGCATACAAATACATCCACGTCATTCTTAGCTGATCAGTGAATGGGTGTGGTGATAGCACAGGAGTACTAAGCAGACATGAGCTACTATACCTGTACTCCATGGTGCAGAGAGAGCTGATTGATCTGGGGTACATTCTTCCTGAGTACATGTGCCACTAGAGCTAGTACGCCAAAGCAAGAGTTATTTTCTCAGGCTCATATATCACGAGACTCGTAATGGGTATAGGTCTCCTGGATGCAATTCGAGGGGCCTAGAAGGTGAGTATACTTGCTCCCCTGGCCATAGAGACGATGAGGTTAATGGGGATGGTTCGCAGGGTTCAACCAGGAGTGTATGCTTTGATTACACCCACCCCAGAGATAGGCGAGGGTGAGGGTGATGATGTTGAGGGTTCTCAGCCTGCACCGATGGAGACTGAGACACAGGAGCCACCCCCAGTATGCATGTTTTCACTTTCTCGAGGCTATGATCATTTTGAGAGGCTCGAGAGTGCTATAGGGGTGCTTTGGACAGAGATCGCCCAGGTTCGAGCGACACAGGGTATGCAGTACAAAAAGTTTATTGCACGTTTTAATACTTTACAGCATATGTTTGAGCGAGACGTTGCCTCTCCATTTGTTCTGAGGCCGAGGACCCCTCAGGCATTTTCGGTACCACCATCACCCGTCCCAGTAACAGTTGATCCACATAGTACATCATCGCCACCAGCAGCAGCAACAACGGAGTCCCAGCCAGACACCGACGCTTGATTCGTCATTCTTTTTCTTTATTTCCTTCTTGTTTCTGTATTTTATTTTGTATTGTTGCTAGACTTGCACTACTCATAAAGGATTTTTCCTTCTGAGTATGTCTTTTACTTTGATTTTGTTGTCTCGAGTTGTATTCATTGTCTTATCTTTTATATACTCGAGCTGTTTTTGTTTTTATTGAGCTTTACTAAACCCCCTTATATATGCGTGTAGATGGTCTTGTTAGTATGGGACTTGAGAACTAGTCATAGACACGGCCAATGTGGGCCGTATGAGCTTCACAACCCTTTATAACATCACTCCCAAGGATTTAGCTCCATCAAACGCAACATTAGGAGTCAAGGGAGTATTGTTTCAATTGCCCACTCCTACATATTTGGTTGATTGTTATACCTTCTATTGCGCTTACATGTGTACACTGAGGGCAATGTACATCTTAAGTGTTGTGTGTGTGTGTGGGGGGCGCTTCACTTTACATATGCCTTTTACACAAGTTTAATTGACAACATGCTCACGTTGCCATGGCGGTTCACCTTAGTTGCAATATTTGTATTCTTGAGTTTAGGAGAAGTTTTAACATTGAATGTTTTCATGGTTTAGTTTTCACTTGAATTTCTACGAATTTTTGCCCGATTAATATTTGTGCTCCACTCACTTATGAAACTCTTTTAGAAACACAAGTTCGATGTTTAAGGGACTAATTAGTTTTGTTTCTTGTTCAATTTTTCTATTAAAAAAAATAGATTGTTTAAGTTGTACATTGGGGGTGGAAAGAGCTATCACCAATGAAGTATGAAGCTACTTTCATTAGTCGGATACTAGTTATGCCCTAATGAGAGAAAGAACTATCTCATGGGATGAGTGAAACCTACCACCCCGGTAGAAAGAGCTACCATCTCGAAAGTGTGAAAGACACTTTAGCGACCGCTTCAGAAAGGGCTACCTTAGAGGATGTGTGAAGCTACTACCATCGTTTTGCTTTGGTTTGCTTGTAGATAAATAAGTCCCTTGTACTTATAGCTTTGAGGAGTATACTTTGGGTTTACTTCAGTGAGTTTACACACACTTACATGAGTTTGAGTTTGTTGTCTTTTTTTTATTCAAGTTTTACGCTAAAGCATTGATTTTTTTCGTATTTAGTGTTGAAATTTCCCTTACTCATAGAATGCTTTTCTTGCATGCTTTGGTGAACCTAAGGACGAGCACTTTCAATCTTTCCTTTCATCTATGCTTCAATGTTTTATTTCTTTGCTTTAGGACAAGCAAAAGCTTAAGTGTGGAGAAGTTTGATAAATGCTTGTATGCTAAGAATGCGAAGTATTCTTTCCTTACGTTGAGCATTAATTTTATCAGGTTTAATCGCTAATACAAGTGTATTTGTGTTCTTTGTGCATGTAGGGTTGTGACGCTAAGTATTAAGAAAAAAAGCCAAAAGTAGATCGTGAACACACTATTTGGCAGAATCTTGGAAGGAACAAACGCAAGACACAAATAGGGTTTTAAGATACGTAAATGTGTGACAACCTCCATGTATTCAAGCTATTACAATGAGTCGGAGGGGCACGAAGGCAATCAGATTTGCGTATCCCGACTTGTGCATTGATAACAAGATCTTCACCAATGAGGCCTTTCATTAAAGAAGAGTTGTGATCTGCGGCATAAACGTGTGCTTGTTTATGTCCCCCCAATGAAAAGTGTGGAATTGGGAGTGTTTTGACATAGTACTGTAGCAGGATATTGTAGCAAATCACTGTAGCAAAAATACTGTAGGAGTTCCTGTTCATAGCCGGCTGAAAAAATAGTTTTCCAGAGAATCCATAAGGGCGTGTGGAAATTCCCCACACCCGTATGGAAATTCCACAGGCCAGTGGAAAAAATCCACAGGGGCGTGTGGATTCCCGATTCCAGCCCTATTTAAGCCGCGATTCAGCCCGATTTTTGGAATCATTTTCCCCTCTTCTCTCCAACTTTTGTCCATCTTTTGACAAGTCTTTGGAGAGGTTCTACGGATTCGACACCGCACTTCGCTTGGAAGAAGTTTATTGGGGGAGCTTTCGTCGGCATAGATCCGGCGAGGTGTGCCCTAGGTCGGACAAGGAGACCTTTGGAGAAGACGAGACTACTCCACAAGACCATCGACACGAACACCGAGGTGGTTTTTCTATGGATTACTTGTTTTTACATTCGATTTCATTATTGATTGTAACTAGCTCCATGGAGAGCTAAACCCCTAGTGGGTACCTGGATTTGTGAACCCTAGGATGTATTTGTTTAATTAATCTTCTATTATGTTTTCCTTAATTGATTTCTTTAATTGAGTTTCAATCTTGAATGCTTGTTGAATGATTTCTCCCTTAGGAGCCGTTTGGTTCGAGGTAATGTAGAAAGATTACCACGTGTTATGTGGTATCTGAAAAATATTACCACGTTTGGTATTGCACCGGTGATAATGTGGATGGCAATATCACATTACCAACTTTTAAATATTACTAAAAAAGTGGTAATCCTATTACCACCAAATTTAGTGTCTATCTTGGATTACCATGGTAATCTTATAACATTTTATATTTTAACAAATTGATTACCATGACGGTAATGAACTATTCCCGGTAATAAGAGATCCCAACCAAACATGGTTATATTAAATTACCGCAATATTCCCAACCATATAACATTCCCACTCATATTACCATGGTAATCTCGTTACATGGTAATATGTCATTACCACGAACCAAACGGCTACTTAGAGTGACACTAGAGTTGAGAGTCTACATTGGTAACCTTTGTGAGTGAGTGACACACCATGAGGATTAGACATTGCAAGATTGGAGAGGGTTGAGAGGGTGAGTCGAAAGGTAGTGGAGCGTGCTCTTTCCCCTCTGATGTGATTTATCCTACCTCCACATTCTAAGAGTTTTTTGCGATTATAGTAGAGTGAATGGGCTAAGGGATGACCTCCGCTGGGGCTTAGTTGCACAGGTAACAGAGTGAAGCGTTGAAGTAACTTTAGCACCTAGGGCTTAATTGTGACTATGGATCTTTCTCTTGGACCGAAGGGTTAGATCTATACATTGGAAAAGGGTTTATCACTTGGAATCCCTAGAGTGTCTTGCAACTCTGCACAGTGTGAGGTGTTGAGATTAACCGATTTCTCTGCCGGGATATAGTGTAGAGTTAGTCACGGTTGATATTAGGTTTGGGACCATGTGTTTAAGGATTCACACGACTCATTAAGCGTCAATTAGGAGATATAATAGTTGATTTTGTCCTTGAAGGAATTGTCCTAGGTGGAACAATATCCGAGTACCCCACTGCTATTGATTGCCTTACCCCTCATCTATTTGTACTTCTCTCTTTCTTGTTTCTTTTATTCTTGCTTTCATTACATTTTATCAACAAAATCATTATCCCGTCTTTGCTTAGTTAGATAGAAATCTTGGTATTTTTATTCCCTACTCCCTATGGATACGATACCCACTCACGTGGGATTTATTACTTTGACAAACCCATGCACTTGCGGGTCACACGCAAGGGATGTTGTCAGTTATGTTTATGAAGGCATGATTAGGATTCGAAAAGCAATCATGGCCATCTTTAGAAACAAGTCTACAATGTATGGTCCCTATATTAAAATTATTGATGAGAGATGAGATAAGCATTTGCAACAAAACCTTCATGCTGCTGCTTATTTTTTGAATCCCGCTTTTCTCTATGATAAAGAAGCATTTTGTGAAACTCTAGAAGTAATGCAAGGCTTGTTACTTTTACTTGAAAAAAGAAGTATATGCAGTGATAGTGAAAAGGCAATGAGAGAGATCAGATTTATCGGGATCGATTAGGAAGCTTTAGTCGTGAATCAGCTCTTTCCTCTGCTAATAAAATACAACCCGGTAAGTAACAATAATAATTGATATATTTTATATTATACTTTCATTTTTACTAATTGTGTGTAGTTCTAAATTTTTAACACTTTATTATATAAATTATTTCAGATGAATGGTGGAGGCTATTTGGATATAGTACTCCTTTCTTGCAAAAAGTTGCTATTCGACTCCTCAGTCAAACATCATCTTCTTCAAGATGTGAGTGTAACTGGAGTGTTTTTGAGCGAATTCACACCAAAAAAAGAAATAGATTGGAGCATAAAAGGCTTAGTGATCTTGTATTAGTGAATTATAATCTTCGTTTGAAGTGCAGGTAATATGAAATTTTATAAAGAGCATGGTGTTGAATTTTATTTTTAATGTTCCTTTAGTTCTATCATCTTATATAATTTTCTTTGGTATAGGCATCAATACAAAAAAAGAAATTATGATCCGGTTGATTATGATTGTATTGACAAAACGGACTTTTGGATAGCTGAAGAAGAAGAAGAAGAAGCAGAATTGGTAGATGGAGATATGGTTGAAGCAATATATGCCGAAGATGCTATTCCAACTTTGAATGAAAGCCACAATCAAGGTTAATGAATCAATGATAAGGTTTTAAGTTAATTACATGAAATTTTTGTAACATGATGCAATTTTTTAACATTATTAACCTTCTTTATTTTTGGATTGTTTTGCCACTAGATGATGTGGATAGAATGAACTCAATGAAGAAGTGGATTTTGAGTTATTTGGTAATGCAAGCTATGATGATGCATTTGATCAACATGAAAACTTTGGGCAAAGAGATGATAATGAGGGTTGACTACACCATCAACCATGATTTGTGAATTTTGCTTAAGAATGAACTTTCTAGTGAATTTTTCTTATTCAATATGTTGTATGGATTTTATTTGAATGTGCTAAAAACTTGTGTGTGAGACTATTTATTTTTTTACCTTTCTTAGTGGGTTTATTGCATAGTATGATTTAAATGTATCATTTGCTTAGGATTACCTATTTAGTGTATTTTATGGGTTTGATTTCAATGTTTGAAAAACTATATGAGTTCATTTTATTTAGCATGCCCAGGGTTTAAAATTTTTAATTTTATGTGTTTGATTTCCCCGTTTGAAAAAATTCATGAAATTTATTTCATTTAGCCTTTCATATAAATTTGGTTTAAATGTTGTTAGTGTTGTGTTTTAATTATATAGAATCAAGAATCATTTTGGTTGATATATTGTGTATTTGATTTAAAAATTAATTCAATATTTAATATATTTTTATATTATATTTTTTATTATTTATTTATTAAATTTGGTTTGATCTGATTCAACTGCTATCAGATTTCTTGATCCTTGTACCTTGACATTCTCCGGTTCAAAAGTCTAATTCTGTTCTTACTACCTAAGTAAATATGACATGGTAAACTATTTGCGGCTAGTGAGTTATGCATTAGTGTTAAGCCATCACGACATAATTGTCAAAGGCTATATCCATTTAATACTAGCTCCCTATGGTCCTAGCCAATAATTTGCAAAGCATTCTTTTTAATTAAACTTAATATAAATGAGGAACATATGGATAGGAATCCAATGCCCACCGTCACAGTGAAGGCGCCGGCCTTACCTATTTCGTAGTCTCATGGGGCGGTTCACTCCATTGCTTTTTGCTTCTTTGGTTACCGTGCGACTACTTTTGTTCTTTCATTACATTTCGGCGTTCAACTATTGGTTCCTTTTGCACATTTTCTTTTTATTCTTTCCGTGCGTTATTTTTATTTTTTATTTAAGATGGACACAAATAGAATCAATAAATCAAAGCCCACAATTTTCGCCATCAACTTTAATTTAATTATTATGATGTTTATATCATCATATCATTCTAATAGAGAAATGATAAAGACATGTGACTATTATATGAAAGGATGAAAATTCAATTTGTTTTAATATATATTTGAAATAAATTAATAAAAAATATTTATGTGGAAATAGTCTAATCATATTGTCAAATATCTATACATATATCATATAAATTTCGGTTCATACAAAAAGTTATCATGAAAGTTTTTAATTAAAATTTTATGTAGTTAAAATAATAAAGATTTTGCGGTGATGATGAGAATGACGGTGATAATATTGAAGTAAAAATAATAAGAAAATAATACGATGGTGATGATTTTTGTAGTTGAAGCTTTTTATTGGATCAATCAATAAAATAAAATTTATTTTTATATAAGATCCTTTTCCTCAGTGAGTAACTTTATTTCCTACTAATAACTTTTATCAAATATAATTATTTAAATAAATAAAGTTTAATTGTTGTATAAGTCCCTGTAATTGTGTACTTTCTGCCCTTTTAGTCCTTTCAATATTTTTAGACATAATTAACTGAATTAAGTCCTCATATATAGTCGAGTTGGGTCATTCTAGTCCACGGTGTAGATGAGCAAGTGTAAATTACAATGACTTAATTGTACATAACAATATTGCTGTGGACTAGAACGACCCAACTCGACCAAATATGAGGACTTAATTGTACCTAAAAATATTGGAAGGACTAAAAAGGCTAAAAGTATATAATTATAAGGACCTGTACGGTAATTAAACCAATAAATAAATGTAATAAATATTTTTCATAAGTTTCATAAAAGAATATAAAAATTTTAATTTAAAATATTTAATTTTAATCAACATTAATTAAATAAAATCTTTTTTAATTCTAATAAATTCATGTTTATTAAACAGAATTATTTTAATCGACCAAACACTAATATTATTTTATTGTAGATATAATGCATAAATAACTATTAAAATAGGGTATGATCATCACCCAACATCAATTGAATGCCTCATATTAGTGAACTTTTATGTAAACAATAATTTAAAAGAAGCTAAGACGGTGTTTGTTTCACCGGATTTGGAACTTCATGAATTATAAAATCATTGAAAATTTTTTATTTGTTTAGATAGATTTAAAAAAGTCAAATGAGTTTGAACTACAATGAAGTAAGGATTTGATGGATTTTGAACTACGTCCAATTTGGGCGTAGTTCTAAGTGCGGGATTTTGATTTATAAAATATGTCCACATGATTGTCACGTGATGTTGGTTATTTGATCATCATTATAACCACTTATCAAATATATACGTAGCAAATATTCTGATTTTGTTAACAGTTTAAATATATTTAAAAATGTTATTTCAAATTTAAATCCTCTACAAATAATATCCAAACAATTATTTTAATTTTAAATTTAAAAAATATATAGTTTTTTATCCTAAATTAGTTAATTTTTCATTTTTAATTATTTAATTATTTTATTTTTTAAATGAAAATATGTTATGGATTATTCCAAAGAAGATATTTATTAATTTAATATATTATTTTTATCATAAAATTACACAATATATGCTTAAAAATATTTTTTAGGGCTAAACTAAATTAGAGGGATAAGCATAATATATTTAACATAAATATTAGACAAATGAAATATATTTACTAAAAGATACTTATTTCTCTATGGTTTGATATTTTTAAAAATTATTTTATTAGTTATAAAAATATTTATATAAATTGATCTAATACAACTAAAATTTAATAATAATAATAATAATATATATAAATGTTTATTTTATAATTAATAAATACTACTGATCATTGAATATAATGTAATCTTATCTTAAGTGACCATATATCAAATCCATATTTAAAAATCCCTTCAACCAAACACAAAATTTTATAATCCAGCATTCCAACTACATCAAGCCAAACACTAAATTTAACACTCATCGTATTTTTAAATACAGTAATTACAACTACATTGTAATTTGAAATCCATTGCATTTTCAACTACATCTAACCAAATGCTACCTAAGTCGATAACCTTAAATACCGACATTTTTATTAAAAGGTATTAAATATTTTGCTTAAATTAAAAATAGTTTTTCTTTATCCCATTAAATTTTTTTATTTTTAAATGATCAAGATAATATATTAGGAGTAGTTTTATATTAATAATTAAGATTTATATCGGTGCGATGAAATGCCGACATAAAAGTTTCTCACATCTCATGTAACATGAATGACTCAATTTTGAATTTTCCACGTGGAGAAATAGCAACAAAAAGTTGATGGGACACCAATTTTCCTCATTCATGTGTTTCGTCATTATTTTTTTCTTTCTTAGATTTGATTTGTACATGAGGAGAGATTTCATCGATAGGCTTATTCTTGTTCCCTTTTTTTCTTTGTTTTAGCTTTTGATCTTTACAAACTTTTGAACTTGGCTAATTTATTAAGCCTATCACCTCGACAAGGGGGCAATGCTTTGTATTTTTAAGGAAAAATTTTTAAAAATTTTTTTGTGGGTTTTTCAATTTTAAGAAATAGAGGAAAAGCTATTTTGTTTTTAAATATAATTTGTACATCTAAAAAAAACTGGTGTTAATATTTTTTTATTGTGCAAGGGCAAATCATTTCATTTAAAAGTTGGCCCATATGATATATATATATATATATATATTATTAATCTCTTTTAAAATTTTATAAAAAATAAAAAAACTTAAAATCACACAACCAAATAAATTCATGTTTTCATGCCGCGTAGCAGATTTTTAACTAAATTAATAATTTTACTTTTGCCAAATAAGAAAAAATTAACACTATTAACGATATTTTTTTGTTAGCTGGAAAAACCACATATATAGTTTAGAAGTAAAAAAAAATTTCTTCAATCCTTATTTTAAAAAACTAGGAAATTAGACAGTTAAAAAAAATCACTATTACCTTTCTCTTTCTTAGTCACATCATTGTTGTTATTGTTTTCATTATTTTTAGACACATCGACGTACATGCTCCCTCTAAACTCCTTTGGACAGCTTTTATAGTCTTACTTACGGGCATAAGTCCCTTTATTTGATCCTTATGATCTCCTTTACGGCCATAAGCATATCTGGAAGATTATCTATTTGAGGTTTACGGCCGTAAGCACGCCCTAAGGTGCTCGTAAGTGGTTCCGTTTGGCCTATTCTTTAGTTCCTGATGTCGAAAGAGCTCCATCTTTTATATTTTAGCTCTTAATTGCTTCTTTTGGCTCTCTCGTCCTTAAGCATTACCCAGTACCCAAGAATATGACTTTCAACATTTTCAGCATCATCTTCTATAATAATACTTTAATAAACACCGAATAAATGTACAAAATAGTATTAAATCATTGTACAAATGTACGCTTATCAATTTCATCTTTATGTTCAATAAAATAATTAAAATTCTAATTTGATGCTGCAACAATTGGAGAGTCAACTATACGGTAGTTGTCTGGAAAAAAGAATCATGTCAAAATAAAAGCCACAAAAAAAGCCAAATGGTATGTATTGTTTTCTTTGAGAGTCTCACTGCAAGTAAGGAGCCAAGGTGCACATAAATTCACATGTGTTGCTGCCTCTTCCAAGTAGCGACAATCAAGAAGACTCAAAAGACTTGACTTCAAGTCTTTCATGGTGTACTTTCTGTTGCCTTATCATCCTGATGTGGCTCTGGGTCATTCATATAGTTACACATACACCAATTTGGAAATTTTTGGTATAATGACATGCCACTGAAATGATGGTTACTTATTTTTTACTTCATTATTTAATTAATTTAATGTTTTTGACGCTTCATAGAATGGCTTTGATTTTTTTTAAAACATTATTATTGTTTAGACTAGAAAGAAAGGAATGCTTATATACATGATCCTAATTGCATCACTAATCTTTCAACATGTTCTTCTTGTATACGTGACTCTAATTGCATCACTATCCTTAAACTTCTTCATGTATTCTTTTTCTTAGTTGATGCTGTTATGATTGCTATTATGGTGTACTTATTGTTGCCTTGTCATCCTGATGTGGCTCTAAGTCATTCATATAGTTACACTACACCACTATGGAATTTTTGGTATAATGACATGTCATTGAAATGGCCGTTAAATTTTTATTTTTATTTCATTGTTTAATTAATCTAAGGTTTTGAAGCTTCATAGAATGGCTTTGATTTTTTTTTAAAAAGCATTATTATTGTTCAGATTAGAAAGAAAGGAATGCTTATATACGTTATCCTAATTGCATCACTAATCCTTCAACTTGTTCTCCTTATATACGTAACTCTAATTGCGTCACTATCCTTCAATGTTTTCATCATGTTTTTTTCTTAGTTGATGTTGCTATGATTGCTATTATTTATTGTTGGAATGGTAGAAGGTATATTTTGCTATGTGGGGTGTTGATGGATTTGTGTTAGAATATGTTTTGTTGGAGGCTTGCCGGTAATGCAACAGTGAAAAAGACTGCGGAAGTCACTGTAGTAATTTCATTGTTCACTGCACTATAGCAATTTTACTGTTCACATGCGGTCTGTATGCAGGCGCAAGCTTGACCATGAACCTCTCTGTCTACTCTATGCGGTCAGTATGCGGGCGCAAGCTTGCCCATGAGCCTTTTTGTCTACCAGTTTACTGTAGAAAAGTTACTATTCACGGTTATTGCTCATCACATTGTAGCAAATCGCAGTTCATGTGTAGAGCCCATGCGGCCGCAAATCACCCATGAACTTCATTGGCAATCTTGTGCGGCCCGTATGCTGCCCGCATACACTACAAACAACCTTGTAGAGCTTCCTTGAGGCTTGAAAGTTCTTCCCAAGGCTTCTACAATGCATCAATGCTTCACACCAAGCATAAAACACTAATAAATCATTTAATTCTTGTTAGAATGAGATGAACAAACATACAACAATGCAAGAACACAATTTTAGCGTGGAAAACCCTATGAATCGAGGGAAAAACAACGTGACTCCTTAGAGCCTCTTAAACATGCATCCACTATGTCAACAATGGGTTACAATGGTTCCTCTCTAGCTAACTAGAGGTTTACATGCATGAGGGCAACAACATTCATAGAGAGGGTTTTGTATGACATTACCAGCATCATCATCACCAAGGATGGATAACAAACAACAAATAGAGCTAAAGGAAGGATCAAACCTAATTAATAGGTAGGGTTTCTTGCAAGGAATCTCCTCCCGGAGTTTGAGTGAGATTCACCGATGTTTGGCAGTCCTATCTCGCCCTAGCTCCCTCTCTTCCCTTTCTCCCCTCTTTTTGGTTCTTGGTGGCAGCTCTCTGTCTTTCTCTTTCTCACATGTTGCACAGTCACCCCAAAAGAATGACTCCTTCTCATTCATAATAAATGAGAGATTTTTATCTTGCAAAATTACCTTCATGCCCTCCACTTCTTCGTTATTGACATAGCTTCATTTTTTTTCTTTTTCATTTTTAACTTGGGCCAAACCCAAGATTTATTTCTATTTGTTGGTAGCCCACCAAATGGGCTAAAACCCAACAAACCTCCCCCTCAGCTCCATTTGGTGGGCCATCCAAGCATACTCTTTGCCTACAAACCTCAATCTCCACCTTAAACAAGATCTTATGCTTGTACACTCGCTTGTACTTGAGTGCCTTCTTGCCCTTAGGCAGTTTCACCAAATCATAATTATGGTTCTCACGCAAGGAAGTCATTCCTTCTTGCATGGCTTTAAACCACTTCTGCTTCTTGTCAATCAACTTAGCTTCTTCGTAGGTTTCTGGCTCTCTACCATTACTAAGTATAACAAATTCCTTAGTACTGCATCTACTAGAAAGATAACGCTTTTTAGTAATTCTTCTCAGCTGAGGCTTCACTGGTGGTGTTGGTGATGGTTGTACTTCTTCTTCATCAGTTGGTTCTATAGCATCAACTGCATGAGATTGTCTTGCCCCTTTAACTGGCCTCATTTCATCAGTCAGATAGGCTTGTGTTGATGCCCTGTCAACCAGCTTTACTTCATTAGTTGGATGGGCTGTAATTATACTTGTCTCATCACCATCTTCTTGGACATCTCCCCCTTTATTTACATTCACCATAAGAGGGGATATAAGATCGAAATTGTCAGAAACTCTAACATAGGAACTAGGAGATTCACCTTCGTTGCCATCAGCTATCACTTGGCCTTCAAAGAATACCACATCTCTGCTCCTAACAATTTTCTTGCTCACTGGATCCCACGACTTGCATGCAAACTCTTCATGGCAATACCCTATGAAAACACATAGCTTTACCTCAATACCATCAAGCCTGGATCATTCATCTTCAAGAACATGAACATCGGCCCTGCGCTAAACACTCTAATGTGATCATATGAGACATCTTTTCCAGTCCAAACCCTGTCTGGTATACCATTGTCCAAACCAACTACTGGAGAAAGATTGATCAAATCAATTGCAGTCCTCATTGCCTCCCCCAATAAAGGCTTAGGCAGCTTTGGATGAGAGAGCATTTATCTGATCCTCTCAACTATTGTCTTGTTCATCAATTCTAGCACACCATCCAACTGGGGTGTCTTGGCAGGTGCCTTCTCAAGCCTGATACCACTGAGTTTGCAATGCCTTTCAAATTGCCCACTGTACTCACCACAACTGTCTACCTTGACTACTTTCAGCTTCTTTCTTGTCTCTTTTTCAACTTTGAATGGAACTCCTTGAAAGCATCAAGCACCTGATTTTTGGTCTTCAGAGCAGTGGCCCACACCTTCCTTGATTGATCATCTATGAAGGTTATAAAATACTGTGCTCCTCCAAGGGTTTTCTCTTACATGAAACATACACCAATATGAATCAACTTAAGAATATTTGACTTTGTATATGGGGAATATGAGTGAAAAACAACTCTATGCATTTTTCCCTCTAAGCAATCATCACAAGCTTTGAGAGTCATACCTTGCAAGTTGGGTAGATATTGGTTCTTAACGAGAAGATGCAATTCTTTCTTGCCGATGTGGCCAAGCCTCTTGTGCCATAGATCAATGTCTCCACCCTTCTTAACTATATTCACCTCTCTTTTGTGAACCCTTGCTTGCAAACCATAGAGTGTGTCCGTCTTCCTTCCTCTACCAACCACTAGGGAGCCTTTGGTGAGCTTACACTTGCCTTCACCAAACTAATTGATGAACCCCTCATCATCAAGCTTGTTTGTGGATATTAGGCTTAGGTTTATGGTTGGAGCATGCCTGACATCTTTGAGTAGCAACTTGTACCCAAGGTTTGTCTCCAACCAAAAATCTTCAATACCCACAATCTTTGATGTAGTATTGTTCCCTATCTTCACATTCCCAAAGTCACCACTAGAGTAAGAAGTAAAGAGCTCATCATAAGGAGTAATATGGAATGACGCTCCTGAGTCAAGCACCCAATTACTCTCTTGGCTTCCCAGATTGATACAACCATCATCATAGACAACACAAATGTCACCCTCTACAGCTACTATATTTGCTTCTTGCTCTTCTTTACTTTCTCCACCCTGTTCCCTCCTTAGGAATTTGCACTCCTTCTTCATATGATCCACTCTATTGCAGTGAAAACATTTGATGTTTTTCATGCTTCTTGGCCTTGCTCTGGATGTTTCTTTGTCCCCATAACCCTGTGGAAGTGTTTATATATAAAATATATATATATAAATAAATAATAAATAAATTAAATGTATTTCCTAATTTAAACAAAATATTTAAAATATTCAAATCTCAAGACTAGCCGAGATCACAGATCTCAAGGCAGTCTAAAATGCACAAATCTCAGGATCAGCCGAGAGCACCGATCTCGAGGCGATCCAAAATATTCAAAATATTCAAATCTCAGGACCAGTCGAGAGCACCGATTTCAAGGCGGTCTAAAATACTCAAATCTCAAGATCAGCCGAGAGCACAGATGTCGAGGCGGTCTAAAATATTAAATATCTCAGGATCAGCCGAGAGCATGCACATGACAAGAAATAAAATAAAATAAATAAATAAATAAAGTGATGCTATGGACCTATGGTATGCATGCACTCACATGAATTAGAATTTGTTTTAAAAAAGGTGGGCCCACTATGAAGATATATATATATATGGGAATAATTAAATAAATATATATATATATATAATATGAATGCATGCAAGCATGTACACGCCCCATCAGATATTTGAAAAGCCTAAGTATGAAAAGGAGATAGATTTATGCAATGAGTAGTGATATGAGAATTTGACATTTGGTTGCTTCTCACCGTTTGGGGATGTGTTTGTGGGATCACACGAGAATTTGAAAAGCTTATTAAGAGCTCCATGTTCTTCCAGGAAGCTTCTTGAAGGATCATATAATATAACAAGTGTTTGATTAAGTTGGACGGCCCTTATGTTGATGGATAAGGAGAGGAAAATAAGTGCAAAACTTTAATGAAAACATTTTTTTTAAATGTATGAAACTGAAAGAAATGGTTATATCACACCCAAAAGCTTCAAAAGATTTTTTGGCTGTTTTTGGTGAGTCCAAAAGCATGGAGGACTGTATGATAATAATCAGGAGGTTTGATATTATTTTATGGAAATGGTGTTATAAGCTTTGAAGAGTTCAAGATCGTGATGTAACAATCAAAAAAGAAGATCACTTAAAATAATATATGCATCAATTATAATGATTGGATATGTCTATTAGATGGCTTTATGCAATGATGATGAAACTATGAGAAATTTTAAGGCGGTGATGAGATATATATCTCAAGGCAGCAACGCGGCGTGCAATGCGGTGACAAGGCACATGCAGCAATATAATATATATATATATATATAAATTATATATTCATATTGATGTAATACTAATATATGTATATGTAATAGATAAATAATGAAATTCATAATCTGTACATTTTCTTGTCTTTACTTGTACTTGAGCCCTTAATCGGAGGTTCCTAAGATTTTAGTCTAGGGTAATTAATAATAGAGGCTTGCCTTTATTAGGAATGGAAGAGCCTACAAACATAAAAATAAATAAAATAAAATAACATTTGTGAGTCGATATATCGCCTGGTGTCTCTTCATCGACACGATGTCATGGCGCATATTTTCGAGTCCACAGGAAGTCTACTTGCACTTCTTCCACAATGTTCATATGTTTCTGATATGAGTGCTTCAAAAGAAGATTCATTTTTCACTTTTCTTCTGGCTTCTTCACTCAACAAGCTTTCCTTTACCATCTCCATTGATAACGCTCCTCCAGGGGCTGAAGTACTCTGAGATACTACCAGTATTTCCTAACTATCTGGTAGAGAGCTTAGAAGTAGCAACGCTTACAACTCATCTTCAAGAGTCATCTCCATAGATGTCAATTGGTTCACCAAGCACTGAAAAGTCACTAGTATGCTTAGTCATACTCCTTCCATCTTTGCACTTCAAATTCACCAATCTTCTTATTTTTGTGGCCTTATTTCTGAAGGTATTTTTCTCGTACATGGCTGCTAACTTATTCCATAGCTCATCAGCCTTGACATCTTCATAAATATGGTGGAAGATACTTGCATCAACCCATTGCCTGATTGTGGCAGCTGCCTTCAAATGCAATATCTCCCATTCATCATCAGTCATCTTCCCTGGCTTTGTTTTTCCCATAGTAGGGAGATACAAATCTTTCACAATCAACAAGTCTTTCATTCTTCTCTTGCAAAAAGAGTAGTTCGAGGGAGTTAACTTCCCCATTCCACAAGAACTTTGTCCTTCCATTCTAGCCCAAAAGAATTACCTCTATCAACCTGACTCTTTGATACCACTTGTTGGGGTTTGCCAGTAATGCAACAGCGAAAAAGATTGCAGAAGTTATTGTAGCAATTTCATTGTTCACTACACTGTAACGATTTTATTATTCACGTACGGCTTGTATGCGGGCGCAAGCTTGACCATGAACCTCTCTATCTACTCTACGTGGTTGGTATGCAGGCGCAAGCTTGCCCGTGAGCTTTTTTGTCTACCAGTTTACTGTAGTAATGTTACTGTTTATGGTTACTATTCATCGCATTGTAGCAAATCGATGTTCATATGCGCAGCCCATTTGGCCGCAAATCACCTGTGAACTTCACTGCCGATCTTGTGTGGCCCGTATGTTGCCCGCATACACTGCAAACAACCTTGTAGAATTTCCTTGATGCTTCAAAGTTCTTCCCAAGGCTTCTACAATGCATCAATGCTTCAAACCAAGCATAAAACACTAACAAACCATTCAATTCTTGTTAGAATAAGATGAACAAACATACAGCAATGCAAGAACACAATTCTAGCATGGAAAACCCTATAAATCGAGGAAAAACCCACGGGACTCCTTAGAGCCTCTTAAACATGCATCCACTATGTCAACAATGGATTACTATGGTTCCTCTCTAGCTAACTAGAGGTTTACATGCATGAGGGCCACATCATTCATAGAGAGGGTTTTGTATGATATTACAACCATCATCATCACCAAAGATGGATAACAAACAACAAATAGAGGTAAAGGAAGGATCAAACATAATCAATAGGAAGGGCTTCTTGCAAGGAATCTCCTCCTGGGGTTTGAATGAGATTCGGTGATGTTTGGCGGTCTGATCTCCTTGCCCTTGCTCCCTCTCTTCCCTTTCTCCCCTCTTTTTGGTTCTTGGTTGTAGCGCTCTCTCTCTCTTCCTCACATGTTGCACAGTAACCCCAAAGAATGACTAATTCTCATTCACAATAAATGAGAGATTTTTATCTTGCGAAATTACCTTCATGCGCTCCATTTCTGCATTATTTACATAGCTTCATTTTTGTTCTTTTTCATTTTTAACTTGGGCCAAGCCCAAGCTTTATTTCTCTTTGTTGGCAGCCCACCAAATGGGCTGAAACCCGATATGTTTTATATTAATTAGTTGAGATACAATACTATGTTTGTTTAATTTTTATTTTGGTTATTTGGTATAATGTGTAGATTTTATATCATTATTGATAGATTTGCTTCCTAACTCATTTGACACAATTCACAAGTTCAACCCAAAATTCAATATGAATGTATAAAAATATCACATATTATCGTGGTCTAATTTTGTTTTAACAGATAGTTCTCTAACTCTAATGTCATAGGTCATTTTTTAGTTTATTTAATTATAAATCAGTCCACATGATTTTTATTTATTATAAAATGTGATTTTTTTTTTCTTTTTGACACCATTTGCAATGATTATGACCAAGTAATATTATATATTATTTTTTATTCTATTTATTATTAAAAATTGTCTATTCAATCTATTTCAATCATGATATTAGATGTAAAATTAATTATAATTTTAAATGAAATTGAGTGATATTTGAAATAATGCTTAACCATACTTAAACTAAATTATATTTGTTTTGTAATAAAAAAAATAATTTATTTATGTATTTTAATTTTATATACCCTCAACTCAACTATTGATTATTTTTCTTTCATGAATCTTTTAATTCAATTATAGCATAAGAAAATCAATGAATTGTTGTCTCTAGCAAGAGCTCATCATGCAGGCATGTGAGTATTAACAATCATGGATGACTCAGGGTTTATTGGCTTATTGACTTGTAAATGTTCAAGTCTTGTGAATTGAGTTTTGATTAATAAATAATGCCATCTCTTCATGCCACCTTGTTAATGACATTAAGTCCGCCTTACACAAGACTTTGTCTTTGCCTATTTGTCCATATCTTAATTATGGACAAGATTCACAACTTGCATGATTGACACTTAGATTGATAAAATAGTTTTTATAATATAATTGAAGTATGATTATTTTGCAATAGAGGGATGATTATTCATGTTTTTGCTGAGGAAAAAAAATTTGGAGATAGACTCTTCTATACAATACAATGGCTGAGGTGAGTGGCTTATTTTTTTTTATATTAATATTATATATATAATTAAAATATAAAAAAAATTAAACTATTTATTTTATACTCTATAGTCCTCTTAATATATATATATATATTAATTATCTCATGTAGTATGTTTAGTTCTAAGTTACCTTGAATTGAGACTCTTTTTGGGATCATTTGTTTTATTAAGGTCATAAATTTTATTTTATCTTATTTAAAAGAATATTAAATGAAAACTCTTTTAGGTTTCCTTTGTAGTCTATACATATAAACATAAAGTATTGCATTCGAGACTATAAATCATCATAATTTTCATATAGCCAGTTGGGCGCGGTGCGGTGCATAGACTCTTGTGGTGGAAAACTAGCTCACTAATAACCTAACACAATAAGAGTAAAAGTGAAAATATATACAACTTGTAAAATTTTCTCATTTTTGATGTCGGAGTAAACTACATATATACTAGGAACTCAAAAAGGTTTAGGTTTGCGTGTAAAAATGGATTCTTGATCGGCCTAGTTTCTACACTAGATCCTATATCCAACAATCTCCCCCTACATACACAACCTAAGTTGTTGCCATAAAGTATATGAATATATGCAATCAAATTTAAAATAAGTTGATAAATTTCAACTATCAAACCAGGATTCAACAAGGATAAATAATGAGTGTACAATATTCCATTATTTTATATTATTTTGTACACTCATTAGGTATGTTTTAGAAGTATACTGTGGAATCTGACAATAAACAAAGTGTGTTTTGTATTCTCAGGCTTCGGCCAATATTTAAAGATGAGAGAGAGCCAACAGAAGTAATCTAGACCCTAAACGAAGAAGATGGAACTTTCTTGGCATCAATTTGATAAGAACAAGGTAAAAAGGATGACTTACGGGCAACTTACTGATAAGTGCTAAATTGGTAATATTTTCTATATCATTAACACTGCATCTAGCATGAAATTACAATTGTTTAGCATCTCATTAGGATGAAAATTCATTCTTTTGTTCACAGTGACCTTTATTTCTGTTCTAGGAAGAAAGAAGTGAATGTGAGGACGTTTTCAAGCAAAATAAAGAAGGTTGCTGAATCAAAACTATACCACGACTCACAATGGGCGTTATGGGAACTCACAAAGCCCATTGTCTACACTTACCACTGCCGTGATCAAGCTGTGGCAGCATGAGTTCACTAGCAGCGATATAGAAGCTATAACAGCCTCACAACGGTCGTTGTGAAGTCCATAACAACAGTTGTTAAGACTCATAATGCCCAAAGACCGTACCAGGATGCGATTTTGAGCCTAAGCAACAACAAACTCACAATGCCTATATCATGGTCCCTCAATTATTGTTTATAAATCTTAATTGATCAATATATATATCGTTCTAGTTTTATTAATTATAGCATGCTTTTATTGTTTATCTTTATTGATATAGATGAGGAGGATATGTCCCCGCATTGATGACAGCCATGCCATGATAGATCTATACATGTTCTAAGAGGTTAGGTATAGCTAGGTTTCCGGATTAGGGATTGATTGACGCTTAGACTTAGGGTTTGATTGATTTCTTCTTGTAGGGTTCCCGTACTTAAGGAAAATATAGGAGGCTGAGGTGGATTAGATTCCATCCGAGTGACGCGGTGGAGAAATTTCATCTTAAGTTCCTAGTGATTTAGATCTAGTCGCCATGGCTTATTGGGGCTAGTAGGACTTTGAATTCTCCTAGTTCGATTCTAGAACATAATTGATACTTAACACCTATCATAATTAGTAATCAAGATAACCTTCATACATACTCCCACTTCTTCCAAGTGTGCTTAACGACATCTCAAATTGTATTGTATCTGTAATTTGTATAATTAGACAAAAGAGAGAACTTAAACGTTTAGGATATTAATTAAGCGAAAAGGAAGTAATAGGAGCCTTTCGCCGTTCCTGAGGAAATACAACCCTCGTGTTTATCTAAGAGGTATTATTTGAAGATCCGTACACTTGCGGTATTACAGACTTGATTATGATATTTTATTGCTTGCTTGCATACTTATATATTCATATATTCATATATTCATATATTCATATTTTCACACACCCAACACCAGTAGGAATGCGTCCATCAAGTTTTTGCTGCCGTTGCCAGGGAATCACAGTCGAGAGATTCTACGTAAACTTGTAGCTTAGTATTTAGCCAATTTTTTTTTAATAGTATATATTAATTATTATACTCATACAACGTTGAAGACTTATTGCCGTTACTTTCTTCCATAGGTGATTGTATATGACCAAATCTACTCCCACGGATTTAGTAGAAGGAAGTAGTGAACGAGAGAGAGCCATAACATTGTTGGAAGGACTCTAGAAGAGGCCAGTTGTGGAAGCAGATAGCGATAGTGGCAGCGCAGAATCTATAACCATGGCTGAACCAAGAAGAACATTATCGGAATATAAGAGGCCTCAGTTTATAGGGGAAGAATTCAGTGTGCAAGCCCCAGCAGTAGTAGCTAACGACTTCAAAATCAAAGCAAGCACTATTGAAATGATTTAAAACTCTTGTTAGTTTGATGACCTAGCGGATGAAGACCTAAATGCCCATCTATCAAAATTTTTGCAAATCTGTTCGATATTCAAGATTAGCGGAGTAACAGATGACCCGATCAGATTGTGACTCTTTCCTTTCAGCTTGAAAGGTTCAGCATACCGGTGACTTACCTCCCTAGCACTGGGCTTGATCAAGACATGGAACGATATATGGAGAAAATCTTTGGACGCTATTTCCCACTAAGTAAAGCACCAAAGATAAGACAAGAAATCTCAGCATTCAAGCAAGGAGAGTCTGAAACACTGTTCGAGGCACATGAAATGTTCAAGGACCTTAGGTGGGACCTATATCATACGTTCCATTCATGGATGAGGTTACAAATTCTTTTCAACGGACTGAACTACCAAACTAGGCAGATTATTGATGTTGCTGCAAGAGGATCATTGAGTAATAAGTATCCTGAAGAGGCTGAGCAGTTGTTTGAGGATATCGCTAAAAAAAATGGACGAGTTACATGAGGTAGACGTAGACACCGTTTTGGCAGCCAAGGTGGATGCGCTTACACAGAAGTTGGATCTACTCGTTGGCAATTAAAAAGTGTCAACATGAATTTTAGGGCTATTATGTTTGGCGAGACATGTGTAGGAGGACATGGGGCGACCTAGTGCCCAATTGTGAATTTGGCAGTAGCTTTTGTGTAATAGGTCAATTTTATTGGTGGAGGTTAGTAGAACCAGAATAACCCATATATTAGTATATACAACCCAGGGTAAAGGAGTTACCCAAGTTTCTCTTGGACCTAGGGTCAGCAAAAATCGCCTTAGCAACAGAACTACTAATACCAGTCACAACAGCGCCATAGGAGACTCCATAGGAATTGACAGTTTGCAGGCAAATGGCATCACCAAGGAGGAAAACATAATTTATGAAATAGAGAATGATGCCAGTAATGATCAAGCTTGTGAGGAAAGAGGAAAGTAGCACTGGAGCCACACTGAGCTTGGATGATAGGCTCAAACCATCCATTGAGAAACCTCCGAATATGGAATTGAAGACATTACCCGAGCACCTTGAGTATGCATTCTTAGGGGAGGAGCCGAAGCTCCCAGTGATCATTGCTATAAGCATGATAGAGGAGGGAAAAAAGTTGTTGGGGTTCTACAATGTCATAAGAAAGCCTTAGGTTGGAAGATATCTGATATCAAGGGAACCAGTCCATCCTTTTGCACCCACAAGATTTTGATGGAGGATAATCATAAGCCATCTACCTTACCTCAATGATGGTTGAATCCGAATATGAAGGAGGTTGTCAAAACAGAAGTAATGAAGTTGTTAGATGAGGAGGTCATTTACCTGATTTGAAATAGTACTTGGTGAGCTCGGTACAAGTGGTGCTGAAGAAAGATGGAATGACCGTGGTTAAAAATGAGAAGAATGAGCTCATATCCACCAAGATAGTCACAAGTTGGAGAGTGTGCATTGATTACAGGAAACTAAATGACGCTAACAAAAAAGGCCATTTTCCTCTACCATTCATTGATCAAATGCTCGAGAGATTTGCAGGGCATTCATACTATTTCTTCCTGGATGGATTCTCAGAGTATTTTGAGATCTCCATCGCCCTAGAAGATTAGGAAAAGACTACATTCACATGCCCGTATGGCACCTTTGCATAGCGCCGAATGCTTTTTGGATTATTCAACACACCTACCACCTTCTAGTGGTGCATGTTAGCTATTTTTGAGGATATGGTGGAAAAGACAATGGAGGTGTTTATGGATGACTTTTCGGTATTTGGTGACTTCTTTGACACTTGCCTCAAAAACCTAGAACAAGTGCTAGTAAGGTGTGAGGAAACAAACTTGGTACTTAGTTGGGAGGAATGTCATTTCATGGTTTAGAAAGAAATAGTACTTAGGCACCGAATTTCAGAAAAGGAGATCGAAGTGGACAAGGCAAGGTTGCTACTATTGAAAAACTCCCACTACCTATGTTAGTTAAGGCAGTTCGAAGTTTTCTAGGGCATGTAGGTTTTTATATAAGGTTCATCAAAGACTTTTCATAGATTGCTAGACCTTTTACCAAGATTTTGGATAAAGATATGCCATTTGATTTCAATAAAGATTGCATAATGGTGTTCAAAACAATAACGGATAAACTTGCGCAAACGCCGATCATGATTGCTCCAAACTAGGATCTATCATTCAAGTTAATTGATAAGTGCTTGTGTGTTAAAAATGCGAAGTGTTCTTTCCTTACGATGAGCATTACTTTTATCAGGTTTAAGTACTAATACATGTGTATTTGTGTTCTTTTGCGCATGTAGGGTTGTGAAGCAAGTATTAAGAAAAGAAGCCAAAAGTAGATCATGAACACTATTTGGTGGAATCTTGGAAGGAACAAACGCGAAGACACAAGCGGTGCTCTAAGATACGTGAATGTGTGCCAACCTCCATGTATTCAAGTCATTACAATGAGTTGGAGGGGTACGAAGGTAGTCATATTTGCGTACCCCGACTTGTTCATTGATAGCAAGATCTTTACTAATGAGACCCTTGATTGAAGAAGAGTTGCGATCTACGGCATAAATGTGTGCTCATTTATGTTACCTCGATGAAAAGTGTGGAACTAGGAGTGTTTTGGCGGAGTACTGCAGTAGGTTAATATAGCAAATTATTGTAGCAACATACTGTAGCAATTACTGTTTACAATCGGAAAAAAATCAGGTTTCCAGAGAATCCACACGGGCATGTGGAAATTCCACACGCCCGTGTGGAAATTCCACAGGCCCGTGTGGAGAATCCACAGGGGTGTGTGGATGCTCGATTCCAGCCCTATTTAAGTCGCGATTCAGCACGATTTTTGGAGGAATCTTTAATCCTTTTTCCTATCTTTTCTCCAACTTCTGAGAAGCCGGCGGCTAGGGTTTAGAGAGGCTTTGGGAAGGCTTTTGGAGTGGTTCTACGGCTTTGACACCGTGTTTCTCTTGGAAGATAGTTATTGGGGGAGTTTTCGTCGACACCGATCTGGCGAGGTGTGCCTTAGGCTTGACAAGGGGACCTTTGGAGAGGACTAGGCCACTGCACAAGACCATCGACACTAATACCGATGGAGTTTTACTATAGATTGCATGTTTTTACTTTCAATTTCATTATTGATTGTATCTTGCTCCATGGAGAGCTAAAACACCTAGTGGGTACTTGGATTTGTGAACCCTAGGATGTATTTGTTTCTTTGACATTTTATTATGCCTTCCTTAATTGAAGTTTTAAATTGAGTTTCAATCTTGAATGCTTGTTGAATGATTTCTCCCTTAGAGTGACACTAGGGTTGAGAGTTCATCTTGGTAACCTTTGTGGATGGGTGACACACCATGAGGGTTAGACAAAGCTAGATTGGAGAGGGTTGAGAGGGTGAGTCGAGAGGTAGCGGAGCGTCCCTTTTCTCCTCTGGTGTGATTTATCCTACCTCCAATTCCTAGAGTTCTTTGCGGTTACAATAGAGTGAAGAACTAAAGGATGAACTCCGCTGAGGCTTAGTTGCCTGAGCAACAGAGTGAAGCGTTGAAGTGACTTTAGTATTTGGGACTTAATTGTGACTAGGGTTCCTTCGCCTGGACCAAAGGGTTAGATCTACACATAGGAATAGGGCTTATCACTTGGAATCCCTAGAACTCCATACAACTTTGCACAATGTGAGGTGTTAAGATTGAGCGATTTCTCCGCCGGGACATAGTGTAGAGTTAGTCACGGTTGACCTTAGATTTGAGAACGTGTGCTTTAGGATTTTCACAACTCATTAAGCATTAGTTAGGAAGCATAATAGTAGGTCTTGCACTTGAAACATTAGTCCTAGGGGGAGCATAGTCCGGTACCCTACTTCTATCGATTACCTTTCCTCTCACTTACTTGGGCCTCTCGTTCTTGTTTCTTTTGTTTTTGCTTACATTACACTTTATCAACACATTCATTATTCATCTACGCCTGGTTAAGTAGCAATTTTAGTATTTTTATACTAAAATTGGTAATATTTTATATATCATTCACACTGCATTTAGCATGAAATTGAACTTGTTTAGCATCTCATTAGGACGAAAATTCATTCTTTTGTTCACAACGCCCTTTATTTCTGTTCTAGGAAGAAAGCAGTGAATTTGACGATGTTTTGAAGCAAAATGGAACAAGTTGCTGAATCAAGGCTGTACCACGACTCACAACGGCCATTATGGGAACTCACAACACTTGTTGTCTACACTTATTATTCCCGTGATCAAGCCGTGGCAGCATGAATTCACTGGTAGCAATATAGAAGCCATAACGGCCTCACAACGGTAGTTGTGAAGTCTATAATGGCCGTTGTCAAGATGCATAACGCCCAAAGACCATGATAGTACATGACTTGGAGCCTAAGCAATAACTTACTCACAATGAGCATCACAACACTCATGGCGAGGCCGTGGCAGAGCCAATTACTATAAATAAACAAGTTTTCTTAATTTGAGGGGAGATTCTTTTTCCGAGGAACCTAGGGCGGCTAGATTTTTAGAGATTTGAGTGGCGGGAGATAGTGTTTCTTCTATATTTCAACATATTTCATTGAATTTTTTAAGTGTACGTCAATGGGCATCATTGGAGAAGATCGTGCATGACAGTCATCTTCAAAGATCATCAATAGAGAGGCGTGAGTGGCACACATCTTCGGACAACCTTGAGAGTTAGTCTAGGAACACATTGAACATTTATTTATTCATTATTTGGTCTTGTGGCTCTCCTTTCACTTTGATATTTTACTTTTTTTTTATCCATGCGAACCAAATTTGAGGGGAACTATATATCTAGGTCCCTCAGTTATTGTTTATGAATCTTGATTGATCAATTTATATATCATTCTGGTTTTCTTAATCATTGCATTCTGTAATTGTTTATCTTTGTTGATGTGGATGAGGAGGATATGTCCCTGCAATGATGACACCTATGCCATGATAGATCTATGCATGTTGTAAGAGGTTAGGCATAGCTAGGTTTCCGGATTAGGGATTGATTGACCCTTAGACGTAGGGTTTGATTGATTTCTTCTCGTAGGGTTCCCATTCTTAAGGAAAATATTGGAGGCTGAGGTGGATTAAATTCCATCTGAGTGACGGGTGGAGGAATTCCATCTTAAGTTCCTTATTATTTAGACCTAGTCACCATGGCATATTGGGGTTTTGAATTCTCCCAGTTCAATCCTAAAACATAATTGATACTTAACAACTATCATAATTAGTAATTAAGATAAGTTTCATGCATACTCCCACTCTTTCTAAGTGTGCTTAACGACATCTCCAATAGTATTGTATCCATAATTTGTACAATTAGACTAAAGAGAGAACATAAACGTTTAGACTATTGATTAAGTGAAAAGGAAGTAATAGAAGCCTTTCGCCATTCCTGGGGAAATACTACCCTCGTGTTCATCCATGAGGTATTACTTGATAACCCGTGCACTTGCGGTATTACGGATTTAATTACTATATTTTATTGTGTGCTTGTATACTTATATATTCATATATTCATATTTTCACACACCCAACACCAGAAGGAAAGAGTCTATCAAAAGCCCTAGTTATCATATTTGATGTGCTTTGTGATGAGTAGAAATACCCACCTAGCATAGACGTGCCGCGATTAGAAAGGATTATGAGTCGGCCTAGCAATGGAGTACTTTGGAGAAGTCTTATCCCTCAATCCCCCTGAGTGGGTTAATAAGTTATTTTCGCACTCTTTGCAATCATGTAGAATAGATTATAGGAGAAATCACATCTTTAGTCTATGTTCAGATTATGGGTAATCTCTTTGCAAGAAGAATTACCTATTTAAGAAATTCTTGTTAATTCACATTAATATTTCACAGAGTGTAAATTGATTGTGTGGTGACTGTATCAACACTGTATCGATTTAGTTACTATTCACCTTTGCAAGTGGGGTTTAGTATAATTTAGAAAATCTCCCAGTTCATATAGGATTGCATTATTGGACAATCTTTGTACTGAACTTAACAAAACCATAGAGGGATGCTATGCCCGGACATCACTTCTTCTTTTGATTTCTCTACTCCTTTATTTTGTATTTCTTGCTTTTGTTTTCGAGTTCTTTTGCACAACATCACAACTTTTAATAGTCTAATTTTCGGGATTAAGGTTAGTACTAGTAATCTCAATCTTCCTTGTGGATACATATCTTGCTTTGATGCACACTTTACTACTTGATCGGCTCATATACTTACATCCCTATCAATAAAGAAACATGGAGAACTATAAAAAGAATCTTGGGCTTTCATGAGATCAAGGCTTAGGTGTCTTTATAAGATTTGAACATTAGGTTTTCAATTAAATTTACAACTATTAGGAATAGTAGTGAACTAAGCCTTGAACTACAACTTTTGGATTAGAATTTGTCTTTAATGAAGATATTATGTGACACTTAAGCAAAATTAGGTTCAGCATGTTATTTGGCATTGCGCTTAATACCATTTCATAGAGAACCCTAGAGAGTTGCTCATATACTCTTATAGATATTACTTGACAGCTATCTTTCATAGGTGAGATCTTCGGAGATATCTATAGTGAAAATCTCACCCAAAATAGCCTTTGATTTCATCAAGAGCTATGCTCAATCTTAAACAGCTACACAAGGGCACACACGATAGGAATGGTGTGAGAATACATCTTTAATGTGAATTATGCTCTTGTAATTAGTTAACCAATTAGATAGCTTCCCTTTGAACTTTTATCATGGTTCCCCCTAATGTTTGCTTGATATGAAGTGTATGTAATTATCACCATTTAGCAACGTACACATATTGTATCAAGTAACAAAGTATGCTATGGAAGTAGGGTTTTCGATCCTACGAGGATTAGGAGTACTAATACTTATTATCTTTTATTATCTAACCTATCAAAACAATAAGGCCTGAAGTTTACAAGAGAACTAAAATGCAAACCTAAACTAAGAACACTAAATGAACGAGAGATAGTTAATCATATTGGGAAGTACCACAACAAAGAATCCCCTAGAATTTCTAACAAAATTATAAACAAGGATATCCAGTTGATATTAAGTAGATTGGAACATGGGGAATCCTAAACTATACTGCCCCTTTCTTAAGTCAATTAGCAATTGATCTTATATGGAACAAAAAAATCTCTTTTTAACCTACATTCGATGCGATTGCATTAACACTCTTTGAACGATGGAAGATAACTAATTCCAGATTTCCTAATTTATGCTAATCTCTTTCTCAAAGTAATTAGCAGCTAATCCCATACAAAGTTGGATAGAGATCTATCTCTAATCTAAACTCCCTATGATTTCATTAGCATTTAGTAAATTTTTAAGGTAGATTAATCCAAATTGGAAATTTGTGGTAATTGGTTCCCTACCTCTAGGCTTACTAGCAACTTTCTTCAACTGTTGTCGATCTACACATGGAGGATTTCTCAATCTCACACACATGCATTGAACATAAAATCACACTCTCGCTATGATAAAAATCATGGCAATCAATAACACACAATTGAATCTAAATCAATTATTCAATATATAACCGGTATCGAATGTTGGTATATAAATCAAATCCTATGGTTAATTAATGTCAGGATAGCTAAAGTATTTAGTTCTTTAAGATAGAGGAATATAAATCAACATCAAAGGAAAAAAATAAGGTAAATGAGACATAAAAACTTCCTCTAGCTTTGCTGGCCTCTTTAATTAAAGAAGTTTTTCCTTAAATTCTTTGGTCATGCTAGAGTGAGGTAAAAGACACCACCTCGAATCTCTTTGGCTGACTACTTTATAGCTTGAGTGTTGGCATGACTTTCCTTAATATTGGTGATGACTCTTGATGCACTCTTCGCAAGTATACGGATCATAACAAGTAAAAAAGTGGTACCCCGTGAGGGGTAGGATTGTCAAACAATAGGGACTGGAGTTCTAGTAATAATTGCTCCTCTAATGTCTAGTAGGTCAAGAATTGGTTGGTCGAACGAATCATTAAACAAGAGGAAAAAGATAAGGGTAAAACTATCAGGCAAACTAGGATTGAGTTTTCAACAATAAGAATAATGCCCCGAGACAATCCCTATGTGTTTTAGTGTACTAACTTCCTTCTAATGTCTACCAAGTACATCCTAAGATCTTTGCGGGTGCTCTAAAGCAATGTTGCATCTACGGCTATCAAATGTGCCAAGTTTTGCAAGTGTAACTATGGGCTTCATACATGCCAAGTTTTGCAACTACACAAGGCAATCATAACTATGGTAATCCACACACACCAAGTTTTACACAAATAACTACACAAATTAAGCATGCCAAGTTATGCAAACTCATGAATAAACAAAAGAACGCATCAGAACTCTGTAGACATTAAGAACAAGTAGTTGAAGTACACTAAGCTACATAGTTCAACATCCCGAGGCACTGTAGAATGGTTAGCCCCTTATGATTTAATACAAATGAGAAGAAAGAATGTATGCACTAAGGTGAGAAATCATGAATTTCCCCTTTTACAAATTCTCCTTAGTTGAGCTTTAAAACTTCATGGTTGAGCTAACTCCACTTCTCTTGTGCCTCCAACTCAACCTTGATCCCCTTAGATGGTATGGTGAAGCTTCATCATCGTCCTCATCAGTGCTCTCCAAGTGCAGAAGTAAACTTCCGAATAAAAGATCCGATGAAACCTTAGATCCGGGAGTTAAAAAGGATTTTTGGGCTTAATATGGTCTAAGCATGGTCATGCTTAGACCGTGCTCTTCTTGGGGCTTCTGAGCGAATCGACTAAGTGTCATCCAGAGAAAATCACGGGAAGAGTATGGTTGTGCTCAGCCCGTTCTGAGTTTGAGCAGGCCAGTGCAAGGAGCACGGAAAACATGCTTCCCCTGGAACTCCATTTTAGTGATAATCAGGGGGAGGAAGCATGACGTGCTCCCATTGGAAGCATTCCCATGCTTGGTCAGCTGCTCAGGCTTCTTCAGATAGTAATAATCATGGGGACAGCGCATGATCTTGCTCTACCCATGCTTGGCTTGGACACTTAGAAAATTCTGCATTCTTTGGTTGTTTTGTCTCCGATTTCATTGCTTATTGCTATGAACCCTACATTCCTGTACCATGAACAAATATACCAAGAATAGTATCAAATATATCCAAAAACTGGTAAAAGACAAGGAAAAGCATGAACTGGGAGTAAGTAAAATATGATATAAATTGCACTCATCAAATACCCCCACACTTGAATCGTTGCTTGTCCTCAAGAAGTTTCATGATGCTTAACAAAAGAAAAGATGAGTGCATCACTTCTGATCTCAAGAGAATAGAAAATTATTAAGCATAGAGGGAACAATGGGTGTTAGAAGAAAACATGAATGCCCAATAAAAGGCCACACTCTTACTTTAAAGACATTGTGTGTGTGTAAACCTTAAATTGAGTGCCCCAAGGTCTCAAGGAGGTGACCTAACAAAATTTGACCTTAATTCGACCACACATGGTGGGTAGTAGCTTCATACACCCTAGAGGTAGCCTTCTCTCTTAGTAGGTCATCAAATGTACACTAGTAATTCCCAAAATTTGACAACTAAAGAGCGACTTTCACTCTTCTAAGGCGATAGCTCTTTCTACCATCTTTTAACACAAACAAATTTAAGAATGATAGATAGGGCATTCCAAAAGGAATCAGACTTCCCAATCTTCTCTTTTTTTTTATGCAACACTAAAAAAAAGAAAACTTGATCTTAAAGGGATAGGTTTTCATCCTGAAACAAGTGGCTCCACAAATAGGCCAATGTGATAAAACTTTAGCTCCTCAAAATAAGAGGAAGTCTATAATTTAGCTCAAAATAAGTAACTAACACACACGTGTCCCCCCATTTTTAAAAATTTCTATAAAAAACAATCATAGATCATCCTTAGTTAAGCACTCATCACAAAAGGCATGCAAGTAAAACCCTCCCCTACACTTGAATAGTGCATTGTCCTCAATGTACAACTATATGTAATGCAAACAATTAATTGAGAACAAAAAGAATCAAAAGGAGGCTTCTCAACGTGTTTTCCATACCCAATCCTTGAGATGAGAATAGAGGCACACAAGTAAAGCTTAACATACACAATAGAATAAAAGAAACAACAACTAAAAATAAGAAAAGTAAATGCATAAAGGAAACAAATCAAAATATCAGTTTAGTAAGGGATTTCCCATGCTAACTGAATTAAATACAAGTCCGGTAATCATAAAAAGAAATAAAGTACAAGTCAAGAATATAAAACATAAACATCGAAAGCTGCAAAAGTCAAAATGGAGCACTTCTTGCCAAACAATCATTGCCAGAAGTAGAGTCAGCCTCAGACTCCCCCACGTCTACAGTGTCAGTCCCGATATCACGAGAGGGTTGGATAAGGGAAACAGGCTCGGGGGATAACCGATTGCCCAAGTACTTAGCAATCCTAACCACACTCCTTTGGAACCACCTGAACAATGAAGAATAACATGTGACCGAATCAGCGCTGCTAGAGATAGCGTGGGATGACGATAGTGATCTTGACTGAGCAGCAAGGGCAGGAGATAAGGTAGGGGCAACAACTGCAGCAAAGGTATCGGTAGGTTACCGTACACAGTCTGGACCCTTTGAGCTATGTGAACACATTCAGCATCCTCATCAACCTTAGGGTGTCAAGGGACATAGAGATGACTTCTCCTACCACCCTCATCCTGTCTGTCACCTCGAGGATACCTATCCCCCTGATAAGTCTCGTAATGTATGGGCCGATGAATAGGAAACTAATCCGAGGATCTATTTCTTGGTGGACAATAGATACTGCCACCTTGTACCCCAAGTGTTACTCGAACCCGTCGAGCATGGACAATAGGAAGTTGAAGTTGTGCTGGTTAACAACACTGGTGTTGTCGCCACGACCTGTTAGGGTGTGGCAAGGATGAAGTGAATGTACCTCAAAGTCGGAGAGCAGAGAGTGGTAGCCTTAGACCGACTGGGCTATAGGAAGGATCTGTACTAAGTCTCTTCCCTGTGTCTCTTGAGACTCTCCAATTAGCCGGGATATCAATAATAAATAATGTGCAGGAGTTCAAGTGTACTCCGTATCATAAAGTCCCAACCAAATGGAGAATTTGGTGAGGCTCATCGAGTGTAATGTGTTGAACACTTGGAACTGAATGGTGTTGGGGTGGTGGAAGCTGATGGTTCCTCGAGATAGGTCAAAAGTGGCTAACAATTCAAGCGCCAACTACTTGTAAGTGTTGTCGGTGATAAGGAAGAGCTGTCTCCATGCCCCTGTACTGAGCATCTGTTAGACCTCCTCATCTAGTCCAACCTCGCATAGCTCATCCCAATTAATCTCCCTCGACTCGCCAAAGTGGCTATGAGAGAGCCGAGTATTGCACTCCTAATACATTTGTGTGTGAAATACAGGTGTGCGGTCGGTGTTCTGGGTAGGATCCTTGTGTCTGGGCCTCTTTGATGATGACACAGATGATGTGTGCTCCCTCAACATGATCTACAAAAGAAAACAACTCAGTTTAGTTCAAGAATTTGAAAATTTTGAGGGAAGCATAGTCGTGCTAGAGCACGGAGACTGTACTCAGCATGGATACAAGAGCATACTCCCCTTTAGAGTTCTAGATAACACAAGAGCATGATTGTGCTTCTAAAAGAGCACGACCGTTCTTTGGGGGTGATCATTTTCCCAAAAAACCCTAAGAACTAGCATGATCAAGAAACTACGATTATGGCCAACATCAGTTCAAACTAAACCAAAGCATCGATATTCAACATTTAAAAGCGCATGAAGCATGGTTTTGACAAAATGAAGTATAAAAATCGAAGCAATAAGGCTTACCGGAGTCAAGGAAAAGAGCAAGAAGAAGAGGAGAAGACTGGCGAAGAATTGACAAACAAACAGTAAACTTAAAAGGATCTCGGATGCAAGAGAGGGGAAGATTAAAAATAAGTGAATGGTGAGGAAAAGTAAATCGGCGGCGAGCGAGCATTTAAGTGAAAGAAAAGAAGGCTAATGGTAATGTTGGAGTATGACCGAAGCATGGTCATGCTCAACGCGTGCACTGAGTAAGGCATTTGAAATGAGAAAAGCACAGTCATGCTATCCCTGCGCTTGCTAGCTATGATTATCTTAGGGAAATATTGCAAAACACAAGCAGTGAATTACGGTCATGCAAGAATCCCACAAACCGTGCTTCTTGGGAATCATGGTCGTGCAAGGGGATTGGAGACCGTGCTTAACCTAGAATTCATCTGAAGATCAAAACAGAGAGAATCATGATTTAAGCACGGGTGTGCTCTGCCCGTGCTCAGCCTAAATTACACTAAGACTTAGGTTTTCTCTGTGTCACTCAATAAAACATATTACTCTCTCGAGTTGCCATAAAAGAAATATGCAAAGCCAACACAATAAAATGCACCTAGATAAATAAAAATAGTAATAAAACTTGCAACAATTAATCCAAAGCATGACTAAGTTAAGAAAAATAACAAAAACAACAACTAAAACAACAAATTAACACTATGACGCCTTGGGTTGCCTCCCAAGAAGCGCTTATTTAATGTCAATAGCTTGATGTACTTGTTTTGCTTTTCAAGGAGATGTGTGAAAGTGAGACCTCTCATTACCACCTAAAAGACAATTGCAAGAATATGGTGCTAAGGTGTCAATTAAATTGATCTCACCGAAAGTCCAAAACTTAGATTGTGTTGATGCTGATGGTGGAATAGGCGGTTTTCTTTTTCTTGGGATTACTTGTTTCCACCACCTTTTGGCACCGGAGGACCTTTTCTTAGGCAGTTCCTGAGGCGAAGGTACTTTGGTGACCACCACTTCTTGATAGCATACTTCCTCCACCAAATCATCCAGTGCATCGACTTTAGGGGGTTCATCTTCTAGTAACTTTGACAATTCATCTTTCATGAATGTGCCCTACACATATTCAAGAACAAATCAACCACATAGACACAATAACAAGTATCATAAAAATCCATAGATTGTCTAATAGATTCTCAGAGTTTGAAAGTGATTTCTATTTCTTCCTCTCCTACTCAAAGTACCATCCGACCATCCTTTACATCAATTAAGGCCTTTGAAGTTGCCAAGAATGGTTTTTCCAAAATAAGAGGCACCTCCACCTTGTCTTCCACATCTAGGATTACAAAGACCACCTGAAAGATAAACTTGTCCATGTTCGCCAACACATCTTCGATAATGCTCCTTGGTGCCGAATGTACCTATCCGCTAATTGTAAAGTCATTGTGGTAGCCTTTGGTTCTCCTAGCCTGAGTTTTTGGAAGATTTAGTAGCGCATAAGGTTGATGCTTACCCCAAGATCGGCTAGAGCTTTTTCATCCACAAGCCCTCCAATTGTGCATGGGATGAAAAATCCCCTAGGGTCTTTCTCTTTCTTCAAGAGTTTGTTGGTGATCAAAGCTGAACATTCTTCACTAAGTGACACTAAAGACACTTCCACAAGCTTCCTCTTTTTAGTGAGTAGTACCTTCAAGAATTTTGCATATTTCGGCATTTGTGCAAGAGCCTCTACAAATGGGACATTTATGTGCAAGGTCTTGAACACATCCAAAAATTTCATGTAATGCTCTTCTTGTTGGTCTTTCTTTATTTTCACTAGATAAGGAAGTTTGGATTGGTACTTGAGTAATTTAGTTTTTTCCTTGCCCTGTTCCTTGACTTTCTCGTCACTATCAACTGGAGCCATAGGATCACTTTCCACTGTTTGCCTTACTCTTGACTGAGGCTCAGCAATCTAAATCTTGGATTCAATTTTGGTAGGCTTGGAAGTTACTTACCACTCCTCAAGGTAATGGCCTTCAAAGGTTCCTTGGGATTAACTTCCGTGTTTCTAGGGAGAGAGCCCGAAAATCTTTACTCAATTAACTTCGACATCTGAAACATATGATGTTCTAAGTTACTAATAGTGGTATTGGTGTTCCTCATCATTTCTTTATACCCTGAAAGATCAATTTCATTGTCTTTAATGTACCGAGTCAACAAAACTGTGAGTTCGTTAGAAGGTCCAAGCGAAGGAGGTGATGGTTGACCATTCTGCTATGGGGGCCTAGGCTGTTGTTGTGTAACACGATCCGAATTACGTGTGATAAGTGCTTGTGTATAAGTAATACGAAGTATTCTTTTCTTACATTGAGCATTACTTTTCTAAGATTTTATAGCTTATTCATGTGTATATGTGTTCTTTTGTGCATTTAGAGTTGGGGAGACAAGTGCGGAAGAAATAAACCTAAAGTAGATTATGGATGCAATTTTTGATGAAGTTCTTAGATTGAACAAACGTGAAGACACAAGTTGTGCTCAAAGACATTTGGGTGTGTGCCAACCTCCATTGTGCTCAAGAGAATATACAAATTGGAGGAGCACAAAGGCAGTCACACTCATGAGTTTTGACTTGTGTAGTACTAGCAAGATTTTCATCAATGTGATTTCATTGAAGACACAACGTGATCTACCATATGGATGTGTGCCCATTCATGCGGTCTCAATGAAAAGTGCGAATTCGGGAGTATTTTGGCGAAGTATTGTAGCCATTTACTGTAGTAAATCACTGTAGTAATTAATGTTCACAACTCGCAAGAAATCAACTTCCAGAAATTTACACGGCCATGTGAAAATTTCACACGCCCGTGTGGATGCCCGATTCTAGCCCTATAAAAACCGTGATTTCAAACATTTTAAGAAATCTTTTCCCAATTTGTTTCTCAGCTTTTCCCCATCTTTGGAGGCACTCGTGGCTAGGGTTTGGAGAGGCCTTGGCTTGGTCTTTGGAGTGGTTCTATGGCCTTCGACACCGTGTTTCTTTGGAAGATAGTTATTGGGGAGCTTTCGTTGGCATTGATTCAGTGAGGTGTGCCCTAGGCTTAACAAGGAAACCCTTCGAGAAGATGAGGCAACTCCACAAGACCATTAATACGAACTAAAAGGGGGTTATACTTATGGATTGCATGCTTTTACATTTGATTTCATTATTGATTGTATCTTGCTCCATTGAGAGCTAAACCCCTAGTGGGTGCTTGGACTTGTAAACCCTAGGATGATTTTGTTTCATTGATATTTCATTATGTTTCTTTAATTGATGTTTTTAATTGAGTTCCAACCTTGAATGCTAATTGAATTGATTTTCCCTTAGAGTGACAATAGGGTTGAAAATCTATCTTGGTAATCCTTGTGGATGAGTGACAAACTATGAGGGTTAGACAAAGCTAGGTTTTAGAGGGTCGAGAGGATGTGTTGAGAGGTAGCAGAAAGTCCCTTTCCCTTTCAATGTTATTTATTCTACCTCCACATTTTAAGAGTTCTTTGCAGTCACAATAGAGTGAAGTGCTAAAAGACAAACTCCACTAGGGCTTAGTTGGGTGAGCAACAAAGTGAAGTGTTAAAGTAATCCTTAGTGTTGGGGCTTAATTGCTACTAGGGGTCTTTCGCCTAGACTAAAGGATTAGATCTATATTAGGGAATAGGGTTTATCACTTGGAGTCCCCAAATCTTCATGTAACCCCACACAATGTGAGGCGTCGAGAGTATCCCTTTTCGCATGGGCATAGTAGAGGGTTAGTCACGGTTAACCTTAAAAAAAGACAAGGTAACATCATGGGAAAACTGAACAATATTATCTTTAAATAGTGTTCCTTTTAACAACAATTATTAATTTGAGATTTGAACAATATCGAACATTTCACAAAACTCAAATTGGAATACCCTCCATGTTGAAAGTAAAAGCCCTATATCCACATGTGAATTCCAACTTCTCGTCAAAATTGCAATGTATTGAGGGAAACCAAAGCATGAAAAACTCAAGATGGTTAGTTTTTGAAAGAAGTGCTGACAGTAATCCGTCACTTCCTTCCTTGCTTGATGATGCATGCATTTTATATGGACATTTTTATATACCCTATTGCATTAATTTCTTGTCTTTTTGTAATTTTTTTATTATAAATCTATATAGATAATCAGGTCTTGGATTGAAAGGAATGAATAGAAATGAATTCTGCCATGAAATGGATTTGGAATGCACTTTTCAGGACAAGCACAGTTAGGAATAATGCCCATGCTTACAACCATGCACTTTTTAGGACTTAGAGAATTTCAACCTAAGTGAGGAAGCACACTCGTGCTTGGAAGCACGGTCACAAAGCACGGGTGTGTTTATGCCCATGCACTTCATTGCAATCTTCACAAACTGAAGAGCACAGTTTCACTTCCCCTAGCACTATCTTGCTCTTGAAGCACGGGCTGAAAGCACTGGCATGCTTACACCCATGCACTTTACTAGGATTTGCATGGAGAAAAGACCATGGTTCCATGGTTCTTAGCACTAGTGTGCTCTTGAAGCAAGGGCAACAAGCACGGGCGTGCTTACCCCAATGTACTTTTAGGTGGGGCTACAATCATGCCAAGAATATGTTCCAAGACATGGTTAAGAGCATGGCCAAAAGCATGGCTATGCTTGCATCGGGAATGGTATTTTGAAGCCTTAAGGTTATGTTTTGAAGGGAGGATTTTCTTCCTCATTCTTGGAGACAAGGGCTAGGGTAGAGCTTGTCACTATTTAGGGCCGGATCTGGGTCGAGAAATCATCGTGGGAATCGTGGAATGCCGCCAAGATCATCATAAATCGTTCTCTGATGAGGATTGTGAAGCAAGAAAGGAGTTTTATGGATAGCATTTCTTTATGTTGTTGTGTCTCTTTGATACATTATAAACCATGAGGGGCTAATTGTCATTCGGTGCTCGGGATTATGAACCTTGAGTTGTGATGTTTTAACTTAATGGCTTTGATTAATAAGTTTCCTTGTGGTCTCCCTCTTGTTTATCTTGGTTGCTTATCTTTGTGTTGATTGCCTTGATGTTGTATGTTGCAAAACTCGACGTGGGAATTACCGCTACCTGCGTCAGCATTGATTTGGAATGTATGTCCCTATAGTTGCAATTGCAATCAAGAAGCATGTTGACCTTTGTTACACATCCGCTATTTGGATGATGATTGAGAGATTCATTTAGCTAGGGCACATGTTAGGAAAGGGGTTGAGTCTGCTCTGAGCCTTGAATGAGTTAAATGCTCCATAGGTGGTCACCACGGTCCAAGGAGATATTCATGTAATCATTACCTAGTCAATACATTTGTCAAGGGGATTAATTTTGGGCACTATCCTTTCCACTACTATCTTTTCAACCCAAACCCTGTCTTTCTTTCCTTTCTTTTTCCTCATTTCTTTAATTGCTTTAAACTAGTTTTCCACCAATATTTTGAGTTAGCTAGATATTAGAAATTGAGCAAGTATCAAGAGCTATACCAGTTCATGAGGATTTGATAACTTGACTTGGAAATTGAGCAAGTATCAAAGGCTATACCAGTCCCTGAGGATTTTATAATCTGACCTATTCAGGTACGCTTTATTCATTGAGTAAGTATCAAGAGCTAAACTAGTCCCTGAGGATTCAACAACCTGACCTAGAAATTTATCAAGTATTAAGAGCTATACCAATCCCTGAGGATTTGACAACCTGACCTTTTTAGGTACACTTTATTACTTATACGACATGTGAACTTGCAGTTACGCAAAGGGTGTGTCAAGTTTTTGGCACCATTGTTGACGATTGGCAACTCTTGAGAAAGTTTACGTTTTTAGTAATCTGGCCATTTTTTTGTATATATTTATTACTTTGAATTCTCTTTTGGTTTTAATTTTTGTTTTTCTTGACTTTTTCTTCAGGCACTCTTGTATGACTCGAGGAAGTTCCTCATCTCCACTTGCAAGCCCTCATCCTGACATTGAAAGAACTTTGCACATAAAAATATGGAAAGTGAATGTTAGTGACATAGGGTAGGTGGAGATAAGTATTGAGGTCATTTAGGATGAAAACATGGTCAAAAACCCTCATAGTATCTCAGATTATGTAATACCAAACTTGGAGTGAGCAGGGTCCATCATTGTTTGCCCTCCTGTGACAGTAAACAACTTTGAACAAAAGCCCAATTTTATTTAGATGGTGTAGCAAATGTGTCAATTTGATGGGTTTCAAAATGAGGGCCCATATGCTCATTTGACAAGTTTCTTGAAAATCTGTAACACCTTTAAGGAGAATAATGTATCTAAGGATGCAATCCGTCTTTGAATCTTTCCATTTTTAGTATGAGGAAGGGCCAAGCAATGGTTAAGTTCCTTGCAACAAGGGTTGCTCACTACATGGGCACAGTTAACCGAGAAATTTATTACGTGATATTTCCCTCAGGCTAATATTACGAAGTTAAGAAGTGACATTTCCTCTTTTAGGCAGATAAAATCAAAAACCTTGTATGATACGTGGGAAAGGTACAAGGAATTATTGAGAAAATGTCCACATCATAGGATTATAGAATGGATGCAAATCCAAATTTTTAACAACGGGTTGAATGTAGTGACCAAGCAAATGTTGGATGTTGCAGCCGATGGTTCTTTGTGTAGCAAACAACCTAATACTACTGATGAACTCTCCGCAAGTACACAGATCATTACCAGTAATAAAGTGGTACCCTAGAAGGGAGTAGGGTTGTTGAACCTCAGGGACTGGACTTCAAGTACTAGTTGATCCTCTAATGTTTAGTCAACTAAAAGGATGATGAAGGTATTAAGTACTACAAGAATCAAAGCAAAGGGTGATAAAACTAAGTAGACTAGGATTGAGTATCGATAACAAGAGGTCAATACCTCGGGATGATTCCTAAGTGCCTAAGACACTGACTTGAGTCTAATGCAAAGTAATGTTGCATCTACGGCTATCAAATACGCCAAGTTTTGCAAGTATAACTATGGGCTTCATACACACCAAGTTTTGCAACTACACTAGGTAATTGCAACTATGGTAATCCATACACGCCATGTTTTACACAAATATCTACACAAATCAAGCACGCCTAGTTATGTAAACACATGAATAAACACAAGAACAGAATTGAACTCCATAGGCATTAAAACTCAAGTAGTCAAAGTATCAAAGACAACATAGTTCACAATCCTGGGGCACTATGGAAAGGTTTGCCCCTCATGAATTCATACAAATGAGAGAGAATGATAAGCATAAGGAAGAGAGACATCTAGACTTCTCCCTTTTTACAAAATCTCCTCAAATGTACTTCTAGAGCTCCATGGAATGGGCAACTCCACACCTCCGACGTCTCTAACTAACCCTTGGCCTCCTTAGCTTGAGTGGTGGCAGCTGATTATCATTCCTTTGAAGGTTCCTCCGTCGGAGAAGAAAACTGCAGAACAATAGATGTCAAGAAATCCTAAATCGAGGCATTAAAACAGACTTTTTGGGCTTGACACAGTCTAAGAACGGTCGTTCTTAGAACATGCTCTTCTTGAAGCTTCTGAGTAAAAAAGGCTAAGTTCCATCCAGAGGAAATTATGGGGAGAGCACAATCGTGCTCCACCCGTGCTTAGCTTGAGCACACCTATGGAAGGAATACACAGACCGTGCTTCCCCTGAAAGTATAGGATATTCTTTTCCCAAAGTAATCACGGGGAGAAAGCACCTTCGTGCTTTGTTAGTGCTCTCACTGACAACCAGGGTTGTCCCAGACAGAGGAAGCCATGGGAAGATGGCATGCCCGTGCTCTGCCTATGCTTGCATTGGACACTTAGAAGAGTTGTCTTCATTACTTGGTTTTGTCCTTGATTTCACTCCATATGTGTTATAAGCCCTAGAAGCCTACAACAGAGACAAATATACCCAGAATAGCATCATTTATAGACAAAATATGCTAAAAGACAAGCGAAGGAGTGCATTGGAGATATCCAAAATGTGATATAAAATGCACTCATCAGCTACCTACACCTTAATTGATGACATGGCTTCCAATAATTACCAATGGAGTTCTGAGAAAAACAAATTAGTGAAAATTGCCAACATATGTAAGGTCATGCACTTATGACATTGGCGACACAAGTGGAAGCCATATCAAAGAGGCTAGAAACAATGCAAGTTCAACCTCAAGCCCTGGTCATGAGCTGTGAATATTGGGGCAGTCAAACAAGGACTAGCTCATTTCTTTCTTATGGGAATACTAGCAGAGAATAGGTTGATTACGTGGGTAAGAAAAATATATTTTAGAATAATCCTTATAGTGGTATCTATAATCTGGGCTAGAAAAACCACCCTAATTTCTCATGGAACCAACCAGGGTAAGGACCACAAGGGCAGTTCAGGCCATCACAACCTCAACCTACATCTCTCTGACAACCACTTCAAGAAGAAAAGTGGCCAAGTCTTGAAACCTTGTTAGCAAGATACATTCAAGCAAATGATGTCCATCTTGCTGGGTATGAACAATTGGTGAGGAACCAGTAAGCATCCCTACAAAATTTGGAACACCAAGTGGCACAGATAGCCAATACACTTGCTAAACATCCACAAGGATCACTTTTAAGCAACACAGAGGTTAACCCACATGAATCCCTCAAGGCGGCCACATTAAGAAGTGGTAAGGATTTGGTATCTCATATAATTCAAAACACTATAAAAGTATCAGTTGCAAATCAAGAGATAGAAATTACCAATAAACCTTTTGATTTGGATGCGGGGGAAAATGAAAAGGGTAAAAGCAAGGAAAATCTTAGTTGACCTAAGCACCAACCTAAGCTGGCCTATCCTGCTAAGGTAAAGAATGACCAGCAAGAAGAACAATTTAAGAAATTCCTTGAGATGTTCAAAACCCTAGGCATTAATGTTCCATTTGTTGAGGCCCTTGCCCAGATGCCTCATTATGCAAAATTTCTATAGGAGTTGTTGACAGCCAAGAGGAAGCTAGAGGAGGTGGGCACTGTTACATTGAGTGAGGAATGCTCCGTTATCATCTCCAAGAAAATCCCCAAGAAGGAAAAGGATGCCAGAGGTTTTGTCATCCTATGCACAATTGGGGGAGTGATAGATGAGAAGGTACTTTCCGATCTTAGGGCAAGCGTTAATTTGATGCCTTACATAATTTTTCAAAAATTGGGCCTCGGTGTGCTTAAACCAACAGAGCTGAGTTTGAAACTCGCTGAGAAATCTGTTCACCACCCAATGGGCATAATTGAAGATATTCTAGTAAAGGTTGATTGATTCATCTTTCTGGTAGATTTTGTTATTTTAGATTTGGATGACAAGGCTGAAGTTCCCCCAATCCTTGGACAACCATTATTGGCAACCTCACAAGCTTTCATTGATGTTAAAGATGGTCATATGGTTTTGAGAGTGGGGGATGAAGAAGTTGTGTTCAAATTACAAGATGCCATGGAACACTCTATGGATATCGATGACACATGTTATGCTTTAGACATTATTGATGATTATGTTTCTGATTTTGTGTAGGACATATGGATAAGGGTGGATTGTCTGAACTATTGGATGAAGAGGAACCTCCTGATGGAATAGTGGAAGAGATTTGTTACCAAGATAACATCAAAGATCACGAGAAAATTCCTAAGTTGGTTGAGCACAAGACATCTTAGAACAAGATACAATGGAAGAACTTCACCACTAGCAAGAAGAAAACTAGTTCATTGATCATCCCTAAGGCTTGTGTGTATCCTTTAGTTTTAAGTGAGGGGAAAATTTGCTTAATTGAAACATTAACAACTTATTCATAAGTTCATGCTACAGGAAATGATGGGGGAAATTGATTGCATGATCCCCATTGAGCATTGCAAGGTACGTCAAGTTAGTGACATTAAACAAGTGTTTTTTGGGAGACAACCCAAGTGTTTCCTTGGTTGTTAATTTGTTTTTCCACTCTTAGTTGTGTTTTGTTTTTGTTTGTTTGTTTTTTGCCATGTGGATATATGTTATTGTCGGACTCTATTTTCCATTCAGTTTGGGGTAAATTTTTGGCTTAAAGTTGTTCATTATTCCATTCCAAAGCTCTGTTTGTAAGTTAGTGGTTGTTTGGAAGTGAAATTATTTTGCTTTGCAACTTCCCTGAATTCCTAGGTTAAGCATGGTCAAGCTTATAGGTGTGCAGCTTTGTTGTAGAATTCTGGAAAGAAGGGCAAGCACGGGTGTGTTCTTGCTCGTGCTCAAGCCCATGTTTAAAAAGCACGGGAAAGCTGGTTCTTGCAGGGTTGTGCTCTTCTCTTTGTGCTTTGTGAATTTTTCTAATAAAGAGCACAACCTCAAGGATGGTCGCCAGCACGACCGTACCCTTTTAGGGCATTTTTATGGGAATAAGTGTGGTTGCCTAGCATGATCATGTTTCTCGGGCCTGCTTTCACGTGACCTTTCCCCTTCCATTTTTCTCTTTTTATTTTTGCCCACCGGCATGGTCCACTGTCTTTATTCTTCTTCCTGACCATCTATCTCTCATTTTTGGTTAGATTTTAGTTATCTTGCTAGATTTTTAGAGCTATTCTTTGTTGGTTTCTCTCTCACCCATTCTTTCTCTTCCTCAACCAAAGATATGATCTCATCTTCGATTCTAGTAATTTTAAATTGTCATTTGCCTTGTAAATCTCTTTAATTCCTTATATCCATGCTTTAATTGCTTTGAAATGCGTGATTCATAATGTTAGGACTAGAAACCATGCTTCCATGCTATTTTATTGTTTGGAGCGATGACTAAGCATGGGCACGCTTCCTTGGTGAGCTTGTAAGGTGAGCTGTAAGTGTCATCCATAGCACTTTATGGGTAAATCTAAGACCCTTACTTCTAGGATGTAACCTAGGTTCCTTACATGCACATTACGCCCGTAAGCCAAATCGTAAGAGCAATTCAAAGAACTTTACGGGCTACAGTGTAAAGGCTCTTATGGTTGTAACGTATGTTGTAAAGTAGAATTCACTTATGGGACAGGCATTACGTCTGTAAGCACAATGTAACTGTTCATACCCAGAGACCTAGGTCGTGGCTTACGCATGTAGGCTGCCCATAAGCACCTAGGGTTTAAGCGCCGCCCGCAACCTTTGATCTTCATTTCTATTTTTCTTTTGCCAAATCTTGGTCGCCGGAGCTTTTATCCTCCCATCGAACTAGCCTCACTTTCCTCTATCATTTTTGAGTGTCCATAACAGGTTAGGACATAGTTCTCCTGCATCTCACTGGTCAGTTTTCATTTTCTTCTTCTTTAGTCAAAGGTACAGTCATTTTGGCAATTTTTGCAATGAATATTTGATTTAATTCATTGTAATAATTGTATGAATGTTTTGTGAATGACTATAATTGCGTTTAAATACATGTTTTGTAAATGTTTTAGCTCAATTGTATAGGAGAGGTCCTTATGGCCTGAGTCCGAGGCTTACTGTCACAAGGCTCTCCATAAAGGTAAGTTTCCCCGAGGCTTATGGCCGTAAGTCTGCTCATAAGTAAGCCGTAAGCCCTCCTAATTCAAGTAAAACTTTGTATCTTGATACTAAGCTTCATATTTTTCTTATATAGGATAACTTAGAATAAGAACACCTTTACCGTCCCTGCCAAGTGAAAGTAACCCAAGGCATCTACCTCTGGTCCAGCAGTGAGGAGACATTGACAACCTGAGTCTCCATGACCTCAACATTCTCACATGCTTGATTTGAGAGCGGTAGACCCGCTTGAAGATGAAGCACTTTGGCTAGTCCTGCACAGTGGATTGGCTGGTCCTCACGCAATTAGGGCTTGAGGAAGAGATTCGAGCGAGATTCCAGACCAGTGGATGGAGTTACTTCTTTTCTCTCAAGGAACAGGTGTACAGAGATACCACCCATGAGGTCTTGTCTATTTTTGAAGCAGACGGAGGGTTGGTAGGTTTCAACTGGCCGGTCGGGATCAGATTCTAATTATTTGGGGAGCATTAGATGATGAACTATACAGAGTTTGCTCTGTTTTATAGGCTATATGACATGGACTTCACCAGCACCCCTGACACACCCCTTGCGTGTGTGTACCACAAGTGCATGGGTCATCGAAGTAATAAAATACATCGGAGAGTGGGTAGTTGAATCCACAGGGAATAGTTGCTTAGAAACATAGGTATTGCTACTTAACTACAGTGAAAACCAAATTGTGATGTTGATTCAAAATGTCAATGAAAATAAAAGTAAAAAGAAAAAAGAACGAGCAAAAGGAATAAAAAGACTCAATCAATATAAAATGGGGTACCCGGACAATGCTCACCCTAGGATTATTGTTTCAGGTGCAACACTAGCATTCTATCTCCTAATTGAAGTTTAATGAGTTGTGGAAATCCAAAGACACACGGTCCTAAACCTAAGGTCAACATTGACTAACCCGTACACTATACCCCGATGGAAAAGGATACTCTCGACGCCTCACACTGTGTAGGGTTGCTTGAAGCTCTAGGGATTCCAAGTGATAAACCCTATTCCCTAATATAGATCTAACCTTTTGGTCCATTTGAAAGACCCCTAGTCATAATTAAGCCCCAGCACTAAGGATTACTTCAACACTTTACTCTGTTACTCGCATAATTAAGCCCTAGTGGAGTTTGTCTCTTTGCACTTCACTCTATCATGACCGCAAAGACTCTTGGAACATGGAGGTAGGACATACTACAAAAAAATTGCTATATAGTGAAAATAAAAAATCTGTCACTAAAACTTCAATTTTTGTCACTATAGCCATTTTCATGCTATACCAATGACCATTAACCATATTGCAACAGTAAAATTTTAGTCAAGTTATCCCTTGACGCTATAGGCTTGTATTGACAAAAACAACATTTGTTGCAATATCTCATCGGCATATGCTGACAGCATTGAATATGTTTTTATGACCTATACTGACGGAAATGTCCGTCACTTTATCCTTATTCTTAAATCAATTCGTAAAGTTTTTACTGACGGATAATACCGTCAGTATAGCTGTAGTGATAAAATTTTTAAAAGTTTTTATTAACGGATAATACCGTCAATATATCTATGATGCTGAAATTTTTAGAATTTTTATTGATGGATGATACCATCAGTATAGCTATAAGGAAGAAATTTTTAGAAGTTTTTACTGACAGATAATACCGTCACTATATCTATGGTGATGAATTTTTTATAAGTTTTTACTGACATATAATACCATCACTATATATCTATTTTAATATAAATTTTCAAAGCTTTTAGTGACGGATATGATGGTCTATTTACAGACACATAATATCATTAATATATTTATACAATTACTTAATTTATTAAATAAGCACTGATAGAAGAGAGACAAAAATAAAACCACATCTTCATAGTTCTAACACCATTAGCGACCTCCAAAACAATTAAATAATTGAACATTCTTATCAAAAGGCAGTAGGAAAATAGATCAAAAAGTCTGGTTAATTTACCAAAGAGTTACAAAAAGACTAGTGATGAACCAGAACACAAAACCATGCACTTCCACAGAAAAGCTCAAAGACAACCAAAATCAACTGCCAAAGGAGTGCAAAATTGAAAACAAATCACCACATCAAATGAGGTGAATCAAAATATGGAACCTCTTATATCAACATAAACACTCTAATCCATAAAAGAAGAATCTATGTAGGAATTTGTCAGAACACTATTTCTCCACTCTAGCAAGACAACTTTGTAGGCAATACTAGTAGAAACCATTCTTAAACATACAATTGGAGAAACGAAAACTCTGAAACTTTTGTTGTTTTGTCATATTCAAATGATCCATGTCTTCAGAATTCATCATTTTGATCGTCAAAACATCATCCCATCCACTTGAAATAAATATTGGGATCAATCCTATTAGTACTCCATCTCCCAAAAACTCATCCATTGCAAAAGAAGCCATTTGTCAAACAATTGAAACTACCTCACCAGAACCCGTCTCTATTAAGCTTTGTTCATAAACAAATTAAGACTGAAGAAACCAATTAATAATCAAAATAAAGTAAGCAGCTAAATTTAATGTTGATAAGAAAGATTGACAAAATTTGTTCCCATGTATGCACAAACCTACTATTCTCTTAAAGTGAACCCTTTTAGCTGACAAGGGTGACAAAAGAGCTCCGATGAGAAGAGAGGCAGAATAATAAGATTATGAAAAAGTGGGAACATTTGCTTACAATGTTTGTAGTTTTGCTCATTTTATAGACTTCTCAATTTCCTCTCTGACTTCTTTAGGGGGTTTTTTAGCATGAAGGTTTGTCATCCTATGTCAAGCATCCACTTTTTAGAAGAGAAATACCTCATGAATCTACAAACATATACAAGAGAATTTCTGGAAGCTTGACAAACTTTAGTCACAAACAATCGATAGTTCAGGAAGCTTGACAAACTTCAGGAACAATAGAGGAGTTACACCCAAAAAAAAATCAACCATGTTTTTGACCTTACAGTGAAGCTAAGGCTGAAATAAGCATCACAACAAGCAAGCAGAACATTTGTAAGATTGAATTTTACTCTTAGTAACTGTCAACTGACTCATTCAGTTCTTACAGTTGTATCACAATCAAATACGGGAAGTGCAAGCACGTATTGATGAAGTGATTTATCAATTAAGGGGCAATCTCTTAACCTAAAACAATAGAATTATCAGCTGGGGAATATATAGAAACAACTCATCATTGAAATTAATAGCATGTATTAACAAGTATTACATTTTTGTTGAGCCTAATATGTATCACGCCTTGATCAGATTAAAACTACTGTGTCTATAGTTTGACTGTTTAGATGATCCTATATCTTAAATACTAAATGCTATATTTCAATGCAAGTAGAAAGAAAAACAAAGAAAAGATAACATGTATCTTCTCATTAAAAGCTATCTTTTTTTTTTGTTCTAATGCATTGTTTATGTAAGATATTACTAATCCTCATGTGTTATCACCAACATTTTGGATAAACCCAAAACAAATTAATGATATAGAGCGAATTCTCATGATGGAAGAATCACTAATTGAAATAATCCACAATGTTTGAGTACAGAAGGTGATCATCTTCTCAATCTCAAAGCAATTGCACCTCTGTTTCCCATCATATGAATTTATACGTCTGTACTTTTCTAGAATATCATCTTCAATAAACATTGCACTACCATTAGTTTACCTTGCCTAGCTTGAAACTCCAATTAGAAGTGTTGTTGGAATCGAAGGTCATACAGAAGCAATTTATTGAAAACATTAAACTATATGTTTGAGTCTACCTCTCCTACCATTTTGGCTTAAACCTAGTCTCAAGCCACCTTCATTTTCAAATTATTAGATATATATTATCCAAAAGTCAAACTGAACTTGAACTCAAAATGTTACACACTAATGGTTTGTTCATTCAAAAGCCCTAACTCAACATATGAGAATTTATAATGCATGTATGACTTCCATTAGATTCTGGATAGTAGCATTATGTCCCTCATACTACATCTTTTGCCATGGTCCTTTTTTGCCCCTCCTTACCAATTTGTGCAATTCTTAACAGCAACAAATTTCAGACTTCCTTGCTTCACGCCAACAATATATTTCGAAGGTACACTAACTTAAGTATTGATTCAAATAACCATCTAAGCATATATTTCAATGAACCATGCCATACTGGGTGCCTCTCTATATCCACAAAGAGATGATTTGAAAACGTGTACAGGACGCTCCATTTGCAGATCGACCCGGGGGAACTAATGTATCTATAGCTTTCATTTGACTCTGGATATAAGTTCTCTGTTCTTTATGATTCTACATCATTTTCATGGTTCTTTGTTAATCCTAATTATTAATTTGCATGATTCTTGATAGCAAAAGCTTGCAAACCCATTTCTTCACTTGAGAAATGTCCTTCTTCAGAGGTATGCTAACTCAACAAGCATTGGCTCAAATGATTTTATAAGCATATATTTCAATGAACAATGCCACATTAAGCGTCTCTATAAGATAAGGATTTGTAAATTTGTATCAAACTCTTCATCTCCGAATTCTATAGGAGGTGCTAAAACATGTTCAACTTATAATTGATTCTTCATATACTAAACAATATGTTCTTTATAGCACATCTTTTCTCATGGTTCTTTGTTACTCCATATTGCTAATTTGTATGTTTCTTGACAGAAACATATTGCATTTGTGCATTTCTTGACAACAATAGATTGCAGACTATAATCATTCACTTCACAAGCAAACTTCTAAGGTATAACTCTAGAAACACTGGTTCAAGAGAACATGTGGACATAATTTCAATGAGCATGTTAGTAAATATCTCTCTCTATCATTAAGATAAGGTTTTATAAACTTATGTAGAACTATCCATCTCCAAATCCAATAGGGACAACTAGTTTACATCCATCAGTAATGATGCCTCATCAGTATGTGCCTAACAACCAAATCCAAATCCTTACAATTTTTGTTATTGCCTTCACAACCTTGGCATGGTCGCAATTAGACAATTTCTTGCTATATCTATTATAGGGAACTAGTGGATAAAAACGAATATTACATGGGGCAATATCTGCAAACAAAATATGCACCTGATCCTTATGCAAATGTTGATTATTTTGGGTATCCTGCTGAAGCAGAAGTGACTTACAATCCATGGGGAGTAGGATCTGAAGAATTTCTTTTTAGACATAATAATGACAGTAATTCAACATTTCCTGTTGGGAATTATCATGCCACGACTTTATGAAGTCCTTTTGGACATGATCACCCTAGCTCTTCAGGATTTCCCTTTGGACATAAGCATACAAGTAATTCAGTGGTTCCTTTTGGACATGAATGTGCTAATACTTCAGGAGTTCATTTTGGATATCAACATGCAGGTACTTCAGGAGCTCCTTTCAGACTTGAACTCACAAATACTTTAGGTAGCATAGGAGAGATGCATGACTTAGACCAGAACTTCTTAAGTAGCATTGGAGGGATGCAAGACATAGATCTGAACTTCTTAGGTAGCATTAGAGAGATGCATGACTTAGACCTAAATGGTGTAAAAAATATATTCAACTTCCGACCATAAATCAAGTTTTAAAAAATGACTGGTGTTCGAATTATTTTAATATTTGGTTGTGAGGATGGATTACCGTTCAATCATTCAAAATATAAAAAAGATAAAAAATTAATAAAGTTAGATAGACTAAGATATAAAGAAAAAGGCCTCGTTACCTTAGATAGTTTTAGCTGAAAACTTGAATTTGAAGATCTGTTTATATTTGGAGAGTTATTCGGTGCACTATTAGCATCTGCAGCTTGTTAAAAAGACCCAAAATTTGTTAAGGCCAAATACTTGTATACATCACAACATCAATATATAGTTTTTAAAAATAAGATATGAAACTTTAAGAGGAAATATCCAAACAAAGAATCACAATAGCTTTGTTTTAAGAAATCAACACTGTATTATTCTCCACAACATATTAAAACTCTTCCATGCTGATTGTTCCTAACATTTAATTTGAAAAATATATAACTTCAAAATTTATAATAAATAATTAAATACTTACCTCTTGATTGATCACGTTACTAACTTCTCCCCATGACATCATTAACATTTTCTTCGTGGAAATCTCCTTTATATTTAACAATGAAATAGCAGCTAGTCACTTGCAGGATCGTTGATTAATCACTTGTGATTGTAATCATGCTCTAATCCATTTGACATAAGCTGACTTCAAACTTAAGACCTCCTCTATATTTCTTTAAGCTGACGTGAACCCGATTTGGAAGATGAAGCATAAACATCTCCAACACAATGCACACACACCTCTCAGTGCCTTTTTCACTTTTAGTGCATTGCATCATTTTCTCCCAAAACCATCCTGCTTTTATTAGGAAGAATGACCAAACTCATTCACATGTGTATCTTCATTTGTTCCTATGTAATTCAATAAGATGAAAGAACATCTAATCACCTCTCTACCCAAAGTTTGAAGTTCCAAGATATTCAAAATACTATAAGCACATTGTAAAATTTTTAGAAAAAGAAAACATTACGACAACTTCAAATGGCTTTCTCGCTCACCAACAATAGCGTTCCATCTGTAGGTCGACTCAAGATATACATCAGCAATGCATGATGGTGGTATGCATATCAAAAAGGAAATTAAGGTCAAACATCAATGCTATAAATTTTGATGTTCAATATAAATTAAGGTCAAATATCTATGCTATATCAAAAAATCTACAGTAATAACTTACCTTTTCATCCATGATACTAGCAAATGACTTTGTTCCTATGCAATGAGGCTTCTCCAATTTCAAGTGATTTTCTTGGTTTATTGTACTAATTTCCTATAAGAAAAATAAAAAAGAAAAGTTCATATTCTAATTAATCAAATTGTAAGATCCTTTGTATAAATTAAGGCATTTACAACATATTGAACCAACACCTTTGCTTTCTCAGAACACCAATATCCAACAATATTTTTGAATTGATCTTTATCCACCCTAGAATCAAGCAGTTCTTCAACCAATTTCATCCACCTTTACTTGTGTCAAACCATCAGAGATTTCAGCAATTCTTCCATTGTCTCCATTTTCCACTCATGTTTTAAATACCAACTTTGCCACTTCAAATTGTTTCTACAACATTTATTCTCTAATTTCTTCATCACTCTCATCTTTATAAGGAACAAATTGAAACTTTGACTACAAAAATAAGTAATTAATATATTAGCATCAACAAACAATCAA